>NC_043705.1:114386058-114419450 GCF_006229205.1 Suricata suricatta
TGCTTATTTAATACATTCTGTCAAGGACAGAAATTACATGCTGGGGGTTTTTTTTGTTTTGTTTTTTTGTTTTTTTGTTTTTTTGTTTTTCCCCTATGAAGTGTGTCTTGAGTTTTTCCCTTATTATTTTCATTACTTTTTTTTCCTCTTCTTTTTTTGGTGGTGGGGGTGGTTATGTTTAAATGAAGTTGCTTTTACAACACCAAAGACTTAATCATCCATTTCCTATACAAAAGGTAGCTACTTTTTTGCATGGACCTCAAGTATACTGTAGTATAGAGGTGGAATTTAAGGAAAGGTATTAAGCAGGCTGTGTTTTAGCTTATGGGCAAGTAATAAACTGTATCATGTATCTTGAATGTATCATAGATAAGCTGCTATATAATGATTGCCACTTCAGATAGCTGTGAAATTAGGTGATTAACTAGTTGTTACATAACCTTCTAATTTCTGTAGAAGTCTAATTATATGAAATAGAAGTTGGGGTTTTGAGTTTTTACTTTGCTTTTCTGTTTGGAGTGTAACTGTAACTACTGTAGTGTAAATGATGGAAAATAATTGAATATGTTAAAAAAATAAATAAATAAACAGAAAAAAAAATACTCATAAGATGTATTGTCGTGAATATCATGTTATCAACTTGTTTTTCTGACTAGCCCAACCCATAGCAGTTTCTTCCTTTTCCCTGTTCGGGCTACTCAGTAACTCTCCCACTGCTCTCTTAGTTCAGGATTATTCAACCCCTGTAACATCCTCTCTCTGTGTGAGACTGTAAATTCCCTGAAGGTGTAAAATAATTTGTTTCTAACTGCATCCCTCACTGAAATTAAGAGTGTTAAGCACATGGTACATGTTTGCATACTTTTTTTTTGAGGTATATATGAATGAATGACTATTTGGCACTTACTAAATACTGATTTAATTAATGAGTTACTACTGATCACAAGAGTAAGCCAAGAGAAACCACTGATTTCTAGAAAGCAGGTTCTGGTCACCAGGCCAAAAACCTACCTGGGCTCCATTTGTTAGACAGAATAAAACAATCTTATCCCCACTTTAAAACCCCCCTGTTAACCCTGTTATGACAGAATCACAAAAGTTACAAATTGCATCTGAAAATCTTACAGATACATAACAAATTAAACAAATCAATGACACAAAATTTGAGTACCTTCATAAAAATAGAAAGAAATTCTACATCTTCCTAGTCCTTATTAATGTACTGTACTTATCTCTAGTGTTTCTCGGAGTTTTGCTCTATTTTACTAATTAATATAAAAACACTAAACTCTGTTAATTGTGTCCCATTTAAGATGATTCAAGCTGTCACACTTTTTCCATTTTTGTTAAAGCTTAATTCCGCATAGCTAGTATAAATTTATTGGCCATCTTTGTTAAAGGTGTTTTCACCGTTCCCTACCACATCTATACTAAACAAAAACTCTTAAGAGGATGGATATCAGAATTAGTGTATATACGGACTTTGCCAATGTTACTGGCCCCTGTGGCCAGACGTGCTCAGTGGTTATCACCCCAGAAGAGTGCTACGGCCTAAGACTGGGCTGGAGAAATAGTGAACTATAGGCAGAAGGGGGAAATAAGAGGCTCTGACATTGTAAGAGTCTTGCAAGATCACCGACAAGAGCTCTCTCCCACTAGCACATGGAAAATTTTCTTACTCGCTAATTAGACTCTACCATCTCTTTGCTCTTTCTGCATAAACACCAATTTTATCCTACGCATAACCTCAATTAGTTTTTCCTATGCTAATAGCTAAGGAGACATGGTACACATTTTTCTCTCCTAGATTTTGGTTGTCAGCTTATATTTGAAAGGAAAGCACATAGAGAAAAATCATAGCCAGATAAACAGAATTAATTCCTAAGAAAAATAAGTCACAAGACTATATAAAGGGCCACAAATTAGGTAAGCAACAAATATGACGGCCTTATTTTTGTGTGCTAGATATTCAGCCAGTGGTTAGGACTTTAAGAAATAAACATTTCCCTCACATGTGGTTTTCGGCTCCCTGTTAAGGTTTACTATCACAGACTTTAATTTTGGCTAAAGTGTATTTTAAAATATTTGTTCATCTCATCTGGTCACAACAAAATCATTAGGAAACCCCAGACCAGTTGAGTCCATTATAAGTTGGTTGGAATCATAAACACACATGCGCATGCGCGCACACACACACACACACACACACACACACACACAAAACCAGTGACTATGCCTTTTGTCACTAGCATTTTGTTTTAGAAAGAGTGTCCCTTTTCCCGTAGCCCTATCTTAAAAGAACAGTTTTAATTCCAAGTGTCCCAGATAGATAAACAGAAACACTGATAAAGGCAGCCAAACTAAAAACAAAGCCAACAAGAGTAATGCATGGCACACACTTGCTCTTCCTGGCCTGTGATGATTGAGTTCAGATGGACCACCACTAGCACGTGGTGTTTGCCAGTGAGGCTCACAGTATTCAAGCTGGAAGCCTGAACTCCAGGCAAACTAACAGAGAGGAGAGACCGGGAGAGCCAAGTCACACCTGTGAAGTATCTTCTGGTCTTGACTACAAAAAAGAGAAATGTGAACGAAAGTAACTCAGAGTCATTGAAACAGTAGAGCTGTTAGACCTATTTATCAGATTGATCCAAGTTTGATATGACAGAAACAGCATGTTCTGCTATTCAGTGAACCCATTGGTGTAAATACCAGTCAGGCAGCCCATGAACTCCAGTGGAGTTCTGTTTATTTTGCACGTAACAGAAGGAGATTTTTCTGACATTTTCCCTCTGAAGTACAGAGAAAAAAACTTAACCACTGAATGGACCTGACACAAAAAGAAAAGAAAGCAGTTGCTTGAAACCAAAACACATCTCTGAAAAATCGGTCATTTTAAATACTGTGACCATCAAATGAAATCCTTTTTATGGGATTATATTTGGTCGCTCTCCTAAAATGTATACTGTTAACTCATTATTCACTTAGAAGATGCAGCTCAGGAACAATGTTAAGCAACACAATAATTCTGAGTAACTAAACCTCATGTAGTCTCAGAGAAATGCAAATTATCTCCAAAAACAAGTCCTTCATTTTTCAAAAGAAATCATGTAGCACTGTTTCTCCAAAACTAAGTGAAATCCCTTAGAAAAGTGAACTACACCACTAAGAGAAACGAGCACTCCTTGTTTTTTATTCCAGTATAGTTAACAGTGTTACATTAGTTTCATGCTTACAATCCAGTGATTCAACAATTCTACACATTACTCAGTGTTCATCATGATAAGTATACTTACTCTTAATTCCCATCACCTATTTCACCCACTTCCCCTCTGGTTTATTCTCTATAAGAGCCTGGATAGTGGGGGGGTTCTTTTCGGTTTGTCTCTTTTTTACTCTATTCGATTGTTTTGTTTCTTAAATTCAACATATGAGTGAAATCATGGTAATTTGTCTTTCTCTGACCAACTTATTTCACTTAGCATCATACTCTTTAGATCCATTCATGTTATTGCAAATGGCAAGATTTCATTCTTTTTAATGGCTGAGTAATACTCCATTGTGTATATACACAACTTCTTCTTTGTCCATTCATCAATTGATGGATACTTGGACTACTTCCATAATTTGGCTATTGTAAATAATGATGCAATAAACGTGGGGTATTTATACTCTTAGAATTTGTGTTTTCACATTCTCTGAGTAAATACCCAGTAATGTGATTATTAGATCAAAGGGCAGTTCTACTTGTATTTTTTTGAGGAACCTCCATACTGTGTTTCATAGTAGGTGTGCCAATTTGCATTCCCACCAACAGTGCATGAGGGTTTCTTTTTCTACACATCCTCTCCAACATCTGTTGTTTCTTGTGTTTTGATTTTAACCATCTTAACAGGTATGAGGTGATATCTCATTGTGGTCTTGACTTGCACTCCGCTGACAATGAGTGATGTTGAGCATCTCTTCATGTATCTGTTAGCCATCTGTATCTCTTCTTTGAAAAAGATATGTTCATGTCTTCTGCCCGTTTTTTAATTGGGTTATTCGGTTTTTTGGTGTTGAGTTGGGTAAGTTCTTCTTATGTTTTGGATACTAATCCTTTATCAGATAGATCATTTGCAAATGGCCTCAGAACTGAGCACTCTTAAAAACTGGTATTGGGAAGGTACAATGGCACAGCTTTTCTGTAGGGCAATTGGGCAATAATTACCAAAGCCTTATACATGTTCAAAACCTCTAGAGTAATTCCATTTCTAGGAACTTTTCTTAATAAGTCAACTGAGATGCAGATAAAGAGTTATATGCAATAATATTCATTGTGGAATTAATACTGAAAATTACCTTGATATCCAAAATGAAAAAATTTGTTAAATAAATCTGTTACATTCGATGTAAAAGAACACTATCTAGTAGTTTAAAATGATATAATATACAAACACTTAGCAGCATTAGAAAATGTTCGTGTGTTCTATTAAAAGAAAAAGCAGGTTATAAAACAATGAGTATAGGGATGCCCGGGTAACTCAGTCAGTTAAGCGTCCGACTTGAGCTCAAGTCATGATCGCATGGTTCGTAGGTTCAAGCCCCACTTTGGGCTCGATGCTGATGGCTCAGAGCCCAGAGCCTGTTTCAGATTCTGTGTCTCCCCCACACATGCACATGTGCATGCATGCTCTCTCTCTCTCAAAAATAAACACTTAACAAAACAAATGAATAAACAAAAACAGTGAGTATAAAACAATCATAATGTGTAATTTATGTAAACGCATAGGAGAAAGACTTGGCATATATCCTATAGATCAGGACTGTCCAGTAGAAATATGGTGCAAGCCACACATGTGATTTTTAATTTTATAACATCCACATTAAAATAGCAAAAAAAATTGAAATCAATTTTAATAACATACTTTAACCAAATATATTCAAATATTATCATGCCAATATATAATCAATATAAAACATTATTAATGGGATATTTTATACTTTTTCATACTAAGTCCATGAAATTTGGTGTGTATTTTGCATTTACAGCACAGCTCATTTCAGGCTACCATACTGTGCAATACACCTCAAGAATGTCAGAAATGGCCAATTTCTGTTTTTATATTTATGCTTTTCTATACATTCCAGTTTTATAATCAGGGAGGGGTGGGAATCTGTACTTTTAAACACCTAAATAGAGGCAGCCTGATAGAGACAAAAATATATAGCCCATGGGTCTTGGAGTTGGAGACCCAGGGGCAAAGGTTTCTGATTCTGTTACTTGGCAGCTGCATTGCAAGTCTTCATCTGTAAAGGGGGAATAATAATATCCATGTCATCAAAACATTGAGAGTAAAGACACAACTGGAGAAAAGTGCACAGCAGAATGCCTGGGAAATAGTGGCTACTTTAAGAAAGTTAACTTTTTTTATATATTGTCTTCTATATCTATTTTTTATTTTTTTTATGTTTTTATTTTATTTTTGAGAGAGAGAGAGAGAGAGAGAGACAGCATGAGCAGGGGAGGGTCAGAGAGACAGTGTGACACAGAATCCGAAGCAGGCTCCAGGCTCTGAGCTGGCAACACAGAGCCCGACACGGGGCTCAAACCCACAAACCGTGAGATCATGACCTGAGCTGAAGTCAGACGCTTAGCCGACTGAGCCACCCAGGCGCCCAGAAAGCTAACTTTTTTTAACCAGTAATTTCCCTACCTAAAATTTCCCTATATATAGAACACCCCTTGAACCAATGGTAAAGTTTAGATATGCTGTGAGCCCTCTGAAGGAGGGAGTTTACAGTTTTGTTGTTTACAGTCTAACATAGCACCTGTAACACTGGTTATATAAATTAATAAATGAATGAACAAATTAATGACATTTGGATAGCCTATACCTTTTAAAAGCATATTCAACTAAATGAGTCCTTCATATGTTCTTCCCCTTTACGTATTAATAATTTAAAATCATGTGAAATGTGGGGTGCCTGGGTGGCATCTGACTTTGGCTCAGGTCATGATCTCACAGTTTGTGAGTTTGAGCCCCATGTCAGGCTTTGTGCTGGCAGCTCACAGTCTGGAGTGTTGTTCAAATTCTGTGTCTCCCTCTCTCTCTGCTCCTCCTCCACTGATGCTCTATCTCTCTTTCCCCCTCAGAAATAAAATAAACATTAGAAAAGTTTTAATAAAAACATTTAAAAACAAATTTAAAAAAAATAAATAGAATCATGAAAAAAAAAAATGTTCCCATCTATTTACGACCTCCCTAATTTTCCCATTCTTTCCTCTGCTGGGTCTTGTCACCCTCCACCAGCCTTCTCTAAGGATTAGCAATTTGACATTCTTTCTTAGAGCTTCCACAATACTTTGTTTTCCTCTATTTCAACATTTATTATGGTCTATTTGACTTATTTCCGTGCATGGCTGACTCCCTCAATAGACTGAGTTCCTTGAATGCAAAAGCCACGTTCCTTACACAGTTGCTAGAACAGAGTGGATGTTCAATGCATGTCTCCTCTATGTTTGAGGGGCTGCATGAGTAGGAGAACTAGAGTGTAAGCTCCTCAAAGTTATTTCATTCATTCTGTATACCCCATTAGGCCTTTCATATTTGTGTATAGATATGTGTGCAGATGACAGTTCCAAGTATTAACTTGCTTCTTGCCTGTTCCCAACATTACCCTGTCCCTCAGCTCACCAAATTCTTCCCCTTGGTCCCCTCCTCTGTCCAACTTCAAAACAGAATTGTCACCTACAATGGGAAAATAGCAAAGGACTGTACAAAATGAAAAGTTTAGGTATGGAAAGGCCAGTTGGGCTACTCTGTTTTTAAAGAAATCCAACTTGAAAGGAGAAGAGAAAGTGATGTGAGTCTACATAAACTGGAGAGGGAGGAATAACAACACCTTAGTTTTGGGAGATGGGAAAGTCCTCTCAGTGAAGGGCAAAGCTGTCTAATTAAGGTAGTGTTCTCCTTTAAATAACTAGCCCAATAGAACACTTGTAAGACCTTTGTTTTTGTTTCATTAAAAAAAATTTTTTTAAGTTTATTTATTTTTGAGAGAGAATGAGCACGAGTGGAAGAGGCACAGAAAGAGATGAAGGGAGGGAATCCCAAGCAGACTTCTCACTGTCAGCACAGAGCCCAACTCGGGGCTCTAACTCACGAACCGTGAGGTCATGACCTGAGCCCAAATCAAGAATCTAATGCTTTTAACCAACTAAACCACCCAGGCACCCCAACACATGTAAGTCCTTCATATAGACAATTAAACAATTGCTTTCCATGAGGGATAAAATAATGGTGATATGAAAGGAGACTCTACCTCTGGCCAAAGTAGGATTAAGTGAACCAATTTAGAGCTATCCAATTTATGTCTATTATACATATTCTGAATATAAAAATGAATAAGTAAAGAAAGTTATTTTCTTCATCACTCCAAGCAGTTTTAAACTTGGCAACCGTATCATGCAGTACAAAACAAGCTGTACAAATTCTTGGCTAATACACACGCAAATTCAAGTTCCATAAATATGTTTGTATTATGCTTTGCAAATATCTAGATATACATATTCCTTATATTTGAATCCAGCTTCATACCACTAAATTTACTTAGACTTTCAAATTCTGTACTTACTTAGTATTTTGGGTTGATTGGTTGGTTGGTTGGTATTTGGTATTTATGGTATCTCATAAGAGCTGAGTCAAGCATGTTCTTCAGTCCATAGCATATTATTATCCTTATCAGCCATGGAAGGCTTTCTCTTGTTTGTTTTATTTTTCTCCTTCTTATGCAGCTTCATTTTCATTTTCTTCCTTTGCAGAGACATCAAATATGTCCTTAAATATTCATGTATGCTTATAAAATTTTCAGTGTTGTTCATATATTTCTTCTTTTATTTATATGCCTGCTATGCTATAAATAGGATTGTCTTTCAACTTTTTCAACACTGTCTTTTTAATGTCTATCCATTATACAGCAGTAATCCATTCTAACCACTGTGCAGTATTCCATTGTATATATCTACCATATTTTATTTATTCAATCTACTGATGATGGATACCTATATTGATAATTTCCAATTGCTATAAACCACATCAAAATAAACATCCTCAAACTATCCATCCTGGCAGGTTATATACTTAGGAGTGGCAATGCTGATTCAAAGAGCCAAAGCAGATTTAGTTTCAGTGCCCATTTATATTCTTCATAGCACCATATAAGTATTCCTACCTCTTGGGGCAAACTGGGGGTTCAGTCAGTTAAACATCTGACTCTTGGTTTTGGCTCAGGTTATGATCTCATGGTTTCATGGGTTCAAGCCCTGTGTCAGCCTCTGTACTGGCATTGTGGAGCCTGCTTGGGATTCTCTCTCCCTCCCTCTCTCCTCTGCCCCTCCCCAACTCGTGCTGTCTCTGTCTCTCATAAAATAAACTTAAGAAAAGAAAAAAAGAATCCCTACCTCCGTAAGTCATATATAATACCGCCTGATATCCTCCATTTTTTTAAACTTTGTCTTTGCGGGGGTCTGTGGTGAGAAGTCTGTGGCTTCAGCTCCAGTGTGTAAAGAGCTGGCAAGTTGTCATCCTCATCCTTCCAAGGAGAAAGCTGGGGGAATAAAGCCTAAAAATCAACAACTCTTCTTAGACTTATTAGAGAACTGAGGTTGTTGAGCAAACTGCCACCTCAAAAACTGAAGAGACAGGAAAATCCAGAGAGACAGATTTTCCAGGAAAATCAAGAACAGAAGCCTCTGGGACCATAAGTGGGTAGGAACACTTAAATGGATATTTTGAAATATTGCTGGAAGCTGAGGATGGACTAGCATGAGGTTGAGAAACTTCTGGAAGCCAAAGCCTTAGGAAGGCTCCACATTTTCATGGATTTTACCTCCTGGAACACCATCAGATTCTCACAGTGAAGAGCCAAGGCAGTTCCCTCATGGCTCTAATAGAGGCAGGGGAAAGTATCCACTGTGAAATATGCCCAGAGCATTCTCCATAACAAAGGCTTCTATGATAGGAGGAAGAATTTAAAAGACTTTATCAGGGCTTCACCCTACCTGAGGAAGCGAATTTCCCGTAATACATGCCCTTCTAGCTTCCTGTCCCACCTAAGGCTAGAAAGCAGCTATAAAGTATCTGTAAGGGACACAGACCTGTTACACATCTGAGACTTCACCACAATAGTCTAGAACACTGCTCCTCCTCCCCCCCGACCAGGACCACAGGACTCCAGGAGAGTAACAGCAGGGCACTGCGGAAAGACTTGCGTCTTTCTCTAGTCTCCTACTGCTCTCTAGACCTCCTCAGTCCAATTATCTTTTCTCTGCATGTTTTGCTTTAAGTTGAGATAGTTGGGTCCCTTAGTGTCCTTCCAGGTTTATCTATAAGCTATCTCCCCCACCCCCGACAGGCCAAGGTGACTTGGAGCTTAATATGCTCAACGTGGCTTCAAGGCTCAAGATAAATTTCCCATGTGCACTCCACTCATGTCTGTATCTTCACCATTTACCTGCCATTATTCTGCATATGTGAATACACAGAGGTCCTCAAACAAACTTCAGGTCTGTTTCAGAAGCATTTAGTGTGCAGTGTTTGGATATTAAAATTTAGTTCAGGAAGGTATGGTGTATTTCAAAAGCCTAGACTGGAAAACAGAAAATAGGATTTGTCTCTACACTCGTCCTTGCTAAATACATGAGCTTCATGAGCTTCATTAATTGAGCCTCTATTTTTTCACCTTTAAAATGTGATAATAATCTATATATGTTGTTATGAAGATTATAGAAAATAAAGTAATTTATATAACAGTAATTACCAGAGTGCCCAGCATACAATAAATGCTTCAAGAAATGTCTGTTTACATTTGCTGGTATGAGCACTGGGGGTTACACACAGGGGCTGAACCACGGGAAACTACTCCTAAAATCATTGTTGCACTATATGCAACTAACTTGGATGTAAATTAAAAAAATAAAAAATACATAAACAAAAATTTTAAATAAAATTTAAAAATGTCTGTTTAATCCTTAAAAATAAGTTACAAAACTAGATAAAGTAGAATGCTCAAGTGAAAAAATATTATTTAATTTTTAGTATAGATTGAATGAAAATAAAGCATTATGGAATTTTATTTCTCACTTCTAAATGTTATAGTATTTAACCTTCCATTTTGATTAAGCCATCAAAGAGACAGACCTCTCCACATCCCTTTAGTTTCTCCTGATATGCTGCCTCTCCTAAAAGTTTATAGTATCCTTATGGGATCTTAAAGTATTACAACTAAATTTTTCATTGTTTTGGCATTCTATATAAACTCAGATTCCTAAATGAATTGAGGCATATAATCAAAACATCTTGAAAGAGCTGGACCCTCTTTTAAGCTGCTAAGACAGTACTTTAGAAAGGAGTTTCTGTGTCAGTCAGAAGAAATCATTCTAGAATCCATATACCTACCCAGTTATTCCCTTAGAAAGCTGGAATTGAAAAGTCAAGCCAATACATTCCATGGTGACACACAGTGTGAAAATTTTCAACAATCAGGGTTATCCAACCATAAATAGAATCTCTTAACCAAAGTAGTAATGTAACAAAACAACAAAAAGAAAAAGAAAGAAAACAGAACTGTCTTCCACTAATGCTTACAGTTAATCTAGAACAGTTTGTCACAAGGGTTGCTATAAAATTTCCTACATTTGGTCTATATAGTGAGCAGGGCATTAACCTAGGAAAGTGCCAAAAGAATGCAAAAATGGAATTCTAACAGCAATATTTAGCATTGCTGAATCTTCTGTGTCACTGGAAAAGACCAAACAGCTCTCTGTCACAGCCTTGGAGGGGCCCCAGTCTGGAACCCCAGGCTGACGGCAGAGTCTGCTGATCATAACTGGAGGGATCTTCACTGGGACTCACATCTCCACGGGGCAGATTGCTCTGATCATCACAAATTCACCCCACTATCACTTCCTTCTGATTCCCCTTATGTAGCAAAGCTTATCTAGGCTGTATGGAGATAACATTTTTTTCAGGCACTTTTAAGAGAGTTGAAGAACTTAAGGATTTGTTACCTATTGGGAGCCGCAAAGATTTCAGCTGCTTGGCCATTTACTAGCCGGATATGTCACTCCCCCGAGGGGAGCTGCAAATAGGCAGGGGAGCAGCACTCCCTGTCAGAGGAGAAGCCAGAAGACCAAAGATTAACCGCCTGCAGGCAGGGTAGCATCAGCCCCTCAGGGCTGTGCTAAACCCTTTAGTCTGGTTCCTCTTTTACTCCAGTCTTAATCCCTTAACCCTGTTTCCTAGCAACCGACCTAGGTCAGCTGCCTTGTTTTCCTGCCTTGAAACCTTTATAAGATAGGGTGTTTTCTCAATTAAAAGGAGAGGCTTGATCGGATACCGTGTGCTGTCTTTACTCTCTGTTCGTCTCCCTCCTGCCCTTTCTTTCCCTCTCTCAGGATCAAGAACCCACGAGGATTTTCCGCCCTGCTGGCCGGGGTGGGACACTACAGTTACCAAAAAAAAAAGACTATCTTAATTTTGTTTATTTAACTTTTAACTAATTTCATACAATAGGATTTTTTTTTCCAATACCCTAGCTTAAACCCAAGCCATAAGCACTACCTTTGTTACAAAATAAATGAGTAAGTGGCCTGTGTGGTGTGGCTGAAGAATTTCTGGGGAAACCAGTACCTTCACTTGGGAATGAAATGTCACCCCCAAAGACTCACTCTCTCTTACCTCTTCTGCAATGCAAACACTCCTATGACAGCTAAGATAATCACTACACTGCCCAGTGGATGAACTCATCAGACTCTTTTCCTCCCTGAGTGAAATAGCCAAACTGGCCATTAGGAGTAAAAGCACCAAATATAATAGTAAGAGGCATGAAAGATCAGTCCATCATCTTCCCAAACCATATTCAGCTGGGTGCCTCAGGCCCTCCAAACGTCAACATTTTTTTCTGCTCAGGGTTGTCCCCAGTTCAGCCATTACATGGCCATTGCTATTAGTCTTTTCCTGCAAGGTCTGGAACAGAATAGCTTTCTTCATCTCATACATGAGTGCTAACAGATTGCAGAACTTGATTATTGTGAACTTTACCTTACTACTTAATAATAAAAAAAACCCTTAGAGGTGAAATTGATAGAGTGGGATAAGAGTTAGATTAAAGGCCTTGCCTTATCCATGTTTTGCCCAGAAGGAGAGTCCAGACAAACATTTGTAATAGGTTATTCATATGGGAGTTATCCCAAGGACCAATAGAAATGGACCAGGGAGAATGAGGAAATGAGGAAACGTCAATTTATTGCCAAAGGATTCATCACCCAAGGTCACTGCTGATAACTGGGACAACAAAGCTTGTTCCCACGTTGCGACCTCTAGAAAGTCCATAGGATGCCCTCAGAATTGTCCCCCCAAGAACTGACTAGAAGTATTTACCTGTTGTCTCCTACATCTCATCTCAATAGGGTTAAGGTAGCCCTCATACTTCTGAGCAGCATGTGCCATCTTGGGGCAGCCCAGAACAGAAAATGGAAGAACTGTTATGCATTTAAGGGAAGGTGTTACCACTGTGATTTAAATTTGGAGCTTGCACAAAACTGCCTGCTACCATCTGCCATCCCTGAGAGTGAAGAGGAAGTGAAAAAGATGCACAGCAGAGGTGTCTGATACAGCACAAATCTGATAACTATGGGAAAATGGAATTCTACCAACTCATAATAGAATTTTGTTGTACCAAATGAAATACCTGCCTTGACGCTGTAATACACTAGCCCATCCTAAGCCTCTAACTAGGGTTTAACCAACAATGAACAAGTTGCCTTAAAAATTACATAGTCAGAGGTTGACATCAGCAAGATGGTAGAATAGAAAGCCCAAAACCTTTCCTCTCCTACAGAAATAGTGCTTCAACAACACACAGACCAATTTTTTTATGAGAAATACACCCTACACCCTAAGAAGAGACTCCTACACCCTAAGCCAGCATGAAACCAACTGCATTTAAGTATGAAAATTCATGGTACTCTCTGACCATAATCCCTCCCCCTGGCACAGAACTACATAATTGGAGCTGCTTGGAAAAGAAAGAGAAAACTGGCCCATGAATATAATGTTCTGACCCTCTGAGAAGGCTACTTGAAAGGGTGGCTCATGTCTCACAGGACCCAGCACATTCTAGATACCTGGAGGCTGCTGAGAACACACACACACACACACACACACACACACACACACACACACAGCTGAGTGGTGTGCTGCTGCTCCAGAAAACCCATGGTACAGCAGACAGACACCAGAGAGAGTAAGAGACTGAAAGCCCATGGAAAAAGAAACAACAAAAACAAACTCTGGAAAAATGCTCTACAAATCTTTATGTATGAGTCCAGAGAAGCTGCATCCACAGAAAAGATTTAAGAGGCCACAGAATGTATAGCCAGGCTGGTTGGTGATGGCATTTCCCTGTATGAAGGCAGTTCTTAAAGACTCTGGGAGAGGTGGCTATTTTTTTCAAATGCAGGGATACCAATACAAAAGTACAAGGGACATAGAGAAATGGGGAAATTTCCCAAACAAAGGTACAAAATAAATCTCCAAAAACTGACTGAAAAGAAATGTAGGTGCATGAGTTACTTGATTTGACAAAGAATTGAAAATAGCTGTCATATAGCTGTTCAGTATGTTCAGGAAACTGAAGCATGAACAAAATGGGAATTTCAACAAAGCAAAAGAAAATTGAAAAAGAGCCAAACAGAAAATTTGAGGCTGGAGAATATAATGAGTTCACTGAAAATTTAACTCTATAGAAGGTTTCAACATCAAACTTGATCAAACAGAAAAATCAATTAATTTAAAGACAAGTCATCTGAAATTATTCAAAGGGGCAAAAAGAAAAAATTTAAAAAATGTTTGAAAGCCTAAGAGTCTTTAATAAATGAATTCAGTAAAGTTGCAGGATACAAAAAAAAATACTAAATATAGCTCTATTTCTATACACTAATACCAAATGATCCAGAAAAGATTAAGAAAACAATCTGATTTATAATAGCATTAAATAGCTAGGGATAAAGTTAACCAAGGTGATGAAGGACTTGTACACTGAAAACTATAAAACATGGCTGAAAGAAATTAAGGAAGACATAAATAATTGGAAAGACATCCTGTGTTCATGGATTGAAAGATTTCATATTATTAAAATGTCCATACTACTTAAAGAGATCTACACATTCAATGTAATCTCTATCAATATCCCAGTGGCACTTTTTCCAGAAATACAAAACATATCCTAACATTCATGTGGAAGCCCAAGGGACCCTGAATAGCCAAAAAAATCTTGTGAAAGAAGAACCAAGTATTATAACTCCCTTATTTCGAAACATACTACGAACCTACATTACTCAATAAAGTATGGTACTAGCTTAGAGGCAGACATAGAGACCAACAGAACACTATAAAGAGACCAGAAATGTCCATGCATATTCAGTCAACTGTTCTTCAACAAAGATTTCAAGAAGTCACAATGGGGAAAAGATAATCTCTTCAATAAATGGGTCGGAAAAACTGGATATTCACATGCAAAGGAACATTACTGAACCCTTATCTTACACCACACCCAAAAATCAACCCAAAAATGCATAAAAAAAAACTTAAATGTAAGATGTGAAACTGTAAAATCCTAAAAAGAAACATAGGGGGAAATCTTCACAACATTGGTCTTGATAATGATTTCTTGGATATGACACAAACAGCACAGGCAAAAAAAAAAATCAAAGGCAGACAAGTGGGACAGCATCAAACTAAAAAGCCTCTATAAGAGCAAAGGAACTAATCAACGGAGTGAAAAGGCAGTCTAAGGAATGGGAGAAAATGTTTGCAACTATATAGCTGATAAAAGGTTACTTTCCAAAATGTAAAAGAAATCCCTAAAACTCAACAATGAAGTAAAGAATCCAATTTAAAAATGGGCAAAAGTATAGGATATTACTTGGCTATAAAAAAAAAATGAGGTATTGCCATTCATGGCAACATGGATAGACCTAGAGAGTATTACGCTAAGTAAGACAGAGAATGGCAAACACTATATGATCTCACTTATATGCCGAATGTAAAAAACAAAACAAAATGAATTAATCCCCAAAAAGCAGAAATAGACCCATAAAAAACAAAATAAACTGATGAATGCCAGAGGGTAGGGTGATAGACAACATGAGTGAAGAGGAGTGGGAGATACAAGCTTCCAGTTATGGAATGAATAAGGCAGGGAGAAAAAAGCTACAGCATAGGAAATATAGTCAATGGTGTTAGAACAGTGCTATGTGATGACAGATGGCAGCCACAGACATGGTGAGCACAGCATAAAGTACAAACTTGTTGAATCACAATATTGTACACCTCACACTAATGTAACACTGCGTATCAACTATGCTTCCAAAATCAAAAGGTTTTTTAAAATGGGCAAAAGACTTGAATAAATATTTCTCCAAAGCAGATATACAAATGGCCAACAGGTATATGAAAATATGCACAAAATAACTAATAAAAGAGAAAGGCAAATCAAAGGCACAATGAGATATCACCTCATACTTGTTAGGATGGTTTTTATAAAAAATAGTAATTTTTCATAAAACAAAAAAACAAGTGTTGATAGGGATGTGGAAGTATTGAAATCCTTGTGCACTGTTATGGTACAGCCACTATAGAAACAGTATGAAGGTTCCTTGAAAAATAACATACGTGACTATCTTATGATCCAGGAATCCCTCTTCTGGATATTCATCCAAAAGAACTGAAATCAGGATACATGTACATCCAACTTCACTGCATCACTATTAACAACTACCTAAATGGCCATCCACGTATGAATAAAGAAAATGTTACTTACCTAGAAAGTATACAATGGCATTATGAAATTCAGCCATAAGAAGGAGGAAATCCTGCCGTATGCTCAATATGGATAAACCTTGAGGACATTATGCTAAGTGAATAAGCCAGTCATAGAGGAATAAAGTAGTCGAAGTCACAGAAGCTAAAAGTAAAGTGGTTTTTGGGAGGCACTGGGTGGCTCAGTTGGTTAAGCATCTGACTTAAGCTCAGGTCATGATCCCAAGGTTTGTGGGTTCGAGCCCCGCGTCGGGATCTGTGCTAACAGCTCAGAGCCTGGAGCCTTCTTCAGATTCTGTCTCCAGCTTTCTGCCCTTCCCCTACTCATGCTCTGTCTCTTTCTCTCTCTGTGTCTCTCTCTCAAAAAAAAAAAAAAAAACCACTTAAAAGTAAAATGGTTTTCAATTATCAGAGGCTAGAGGGAGGGCGAAATAAGTTGCTGTTCAGTGTGCATAAAGTTTCATTCATGCAAAATGAAAAAGTTCTAGAGACCTGGTGTATAATATTTTATCATAGTCCACAATTCTGATTTCTGATGACTTCTCTCCATAGTTTCACATCACTGCTAGCATGTCAGATAAAATCCCCCATGAAAATTAGCTTATCAGATGCTGGGAATGCTATAGTGGGTTTCTCCAATTCCACTAGAATCTTTCTTTCCCCATCAGCACTTGGTATGGCCATGTGGTAAAATTAAACCACAATAATGTCTATGTCCCAGTACTCAATTTATAAAGAAAAGGTATTTCTGCTCTTCCCATGCTCATAGAATTAAGTATACCTCTTTTCATGGAAACCCAGATGAAATTGCATGAGCAACCTACCATCACAATGAGCTAAAAGTAGATAAAATTCCTGCATAAAAATTCAGTGCTCAGAGGAATAATCTTCCTCAAAATGGAACTGGTACCCCCTCCTCTGTACTTTAATCAATATATCTGCAGTTTCTATTTTGCATCCCTAAATTAGAAATTACGTCCATAGAAATTAGGTAATGCTCAAAACCTTTTACAGTATGTTCTTAAGATTTGGTATTAGGAAAAAACTCACACTTATTAAATATCCATTCACATAACCTCCCCTCTTTTCTTTAACTTCACATTCTTGGTATCTTTGTCATTACTGCATCTATATGTCAAATTCACCGTAATTTTTCACATTCATTTCCTTAATTATATATGTCACATTTCCATTATTTTTTCAATCATATATTCTGCTGCCCAGCATTTCTTTAATGATATAAATTTAATTTTTAAGCCTCTAAGAAATATTAGTATTCTATTAGCTTGTACAGGGATATACTATATAATATCATCCTGATATTTATGTCAATATCCCTTTTGAATAGGGTACATGAAAACAAAATTAAAATTCCACAATAGAGTTATAGAAATTAGTGGAATTTGGTGCACCTGGGTGGTTCAGTTGGTTAAGCATCTGATGTCAGCTCCATTCATGATATAATGGTTCATTCATTCGAGCCCTGCACTGGGTTCTGTGTTGACAGCTCAGAGCCCGGAGCCTGCTTTGAATTCTGTGTTTCCCTCTCTCTCTTCCCCTCTCTCACTCTCTCTCTCTCTCTTTCAGAAATAAAAAAGTAAAATATTAAAAAGTGTGAACATCAAAACAAAAAAAAGAAATTTAGAGGAATTCTGTTACATTTAGTAAAGATCCCTCTTCTAACTTTATGCATTGAGTACCATGGCTTTTACAAGCTTTCTTAATTTTAGGGACAAATTTAAGACTTGAACTAATAGCAGATTGTCAATCAACCAACATTTCTACCAAAAGGTAATGAAAATTAAAATTTATATCCTTAAAAACCAGGTAATATTGCATTTTTTAGATATGCAGACATAGAGTATCCAATGGCAATAAGATTACCCCCACTACATTTCTGGCTTCATCTGCTCAGTTCCATTAGAACAAAATGAGAATTATATTATGACCTCTTATTACAAGGAATGCACATTAATATAAAAATTACATTAAAATCAAGAGACTATGAAACAAATGAAGTAGATAAAAGTCCTCATAGCAGAAGGGAATGCTGCACATACACCAAACAGCCCAAGCTGCTAAGTCCCTCAAGGAACACTGAGGCTATCAAGGGAGTGCTTATAAAAGGACTACTCTCGACCTATAGTAGAGACTAAGTGTTTTATCGAGGGGGAAAAAACCAAACAGAAAATCCAGGTAAAGCTTTTAAGATAAATAGATGGAGCTCCCAGAAAGGAATTTGAGAAGTTTCACCACGGTCACAACAGTGACATCCATAATTAGGAAGTAGGGTAAGAGTGAGAGGTGGGAACAGTAGTACTATTTCTACTATTAGTAGTACTAATTCTAACTAAAATAATTTCCTAATTATCTCATCTGAGATTTGCCTTTTTTGAGAAGATGAGAGATAGAAAGCAGCAAGGCACAGCCATATTTTTCCCTAGAAAACCACCCAAACTCATAGACAAACTTTCAGGCTAAGTGGACCTAAGTTATCAGGGCCTTCTGTCCTTAATCTTAGTCTTTTAATTTGTCCTTGATTTTAACTACCCCCCCCCATAAAAGACACATAATTTGCAGTCCCTCTAGCCATTCTCCAATAAGCAGGAGTGATTTCAGGATGCCTCAACCTAACTGAACAGCTGAAATACCTTAGGACCACTCCAAATACATAGAATCCTCGCAACAAAGGGTAAACTAATATAAGACACTAAAGTCAGGCCAATGACTGACTGGAGCTAATGAATGGAGCTAATGAAAGCCACATCAGTGTTCAGTTTGCTTATTCATGCCATAAGCATTACATTGTTGTCCAGTGTATATATAGAATTGTATATCATATATGTCCCCTAGAGCACCTTAATATTGACTATTCAGTTATTGTCATTCCAGTGCTTGGCTTCCCATACTGCCACAACATTCCATGCCCAGCCTCTAATAACCCTGAATCCTATCTCAAATACCATCCAGGGAAATTTAGTCACCAAAAGTACTAATTCAAGGCAAATACATCCATAAAGTAACATTACCTCCAAGAACTCCACAATAGCATTTGTCAAAGCCCAAAGAATAACAGCTAAGAAAACAATGTTTTCAGCTATATCATTTTCTAGTTATGAATAATATTTGTTACTAATAATTAAAGATTGCCAGTGGCATTTCAAAGATTTTAAGAGTGATAAAGTATCTAAAATTATTCTGATTCATAACCCTGTCCATGCTCTCCTATTTCTAAACGTGGAAAATAAAATAAGGATGGATAAGAGAGGGGAAATGTAGAAGATTCAAACAAGGTCAAAATAAACCTAATAATTTTAAGGCATGGTTACTTTTGTTTAGAACTATCTTTTACAATTCTATACCAAATGATAGAATAGCAGGGATCCTGAATTTGCTAAGACAATGGGTTTTGTGTTCAAATTGTGAATCAAAAAAGAGAATGAGCCCCTCTAAGTGTGATTCACTTAAAATTCACAGAATATATAGACCTTTTAAAATTTATAGTTTATTGTCAAGTTGGTTTCCATATAACACTCAGTGCTCTTCCCAACTAGTGCCCTCCTCCACGACCATCCCCCCCTGCCCCTATCCCCCTCCCTCTTCAGCCCTCAGTTTGTTTTCAGTATTCAAGAAGCTCTCGTGATTTGCCTCCTCCCTCTCCCTAACTTTTCCCCCTCCTTCCTCTTCCCATTGTCCTCTGTTAGCTTTCTCCTGTTAGACCTATGAGTGCAAACATATAATATCTGTCCTTCTCTGCCTTACTTATTTCGCTTGACTTGACATCCTCAAGGTCCATCCACTTTGCTACAAATGGCCAGATTTCATTCTTTCTCATTGCCATGTAGTATTCCATTGTATATATAAACCACATCTTGATCCATTCATCAGTTGATGGACATTTAGGCTCTTTCCATGGTTTGGCTATTGTTGACAGTGCTGCTATGAACATTAGGGTACATGTGCTCCTATGCATCAGCACTTCTGTATCCCTTGGGTAGATCCCCAGCAGTGCTATTGAGAGTTCTACAGATAGTTTTTTGAGGAACCTCCACACTGTTTTCCAGAGCGGCTGTACCAGTTTACATTCCCACCAACAGTGTAGGAGGGTGCCTGTCTCTCCACATCCTCGCCAGCATCTATAGTCTCTTGATTTGTTCATTTTAGCCACTCTGACTGGCATGAAGTGGTATCTCAGTGTGGTTTTGATTTGTATTTCCCTGATGATGAGTGGTGCTGAGCATCGTTTCATGTGCCTGTTGGCCATCTGGATGTCCTCTTTGGAGAAGTGTCTATTCATGTCTTCTGCTTATTTCTTCACCAGATTATTCATTGTTCAGGTGTGGAATTTAGTGAGTTCCTTGTAGATTTTGGATACTAGCCCTTTATCCGATATGTCATTTGTAACTATTGTTTCTCATTCCACCGGTTGCCTATTAGTTTTCTTGATTGTTTCCTTTGCAGTGCAGAAGTTTTTCATCTTGATGAGTTCCCAATAGTTCATTTTTGCTCTTGATTTTCTTGCCTTTAGAGATGTGTCGAGTAGAAAATTGCTGCAGTTGAGGTCAAGGAGGTTGTTTCCTGCTTTCTCTTCTCGTGTTTTGATGGTTTCCTGCTTCACATTCAGGTCCTTCAGCCATTTTGAGTTAATTTTTGTGTATGGTGTAAGAAAGCGGTCTAGTTTCATTCTTCTGCATGTTGTTGTCCAGTTCTCCCAGCACCACCTCTTAAAGAGGCTGTCTTTTTTCCATTGGATACTCTTCCCTGCTTTGTCAAAGATTAATTGGCCATATACTTGTGGGTCCAGTTCTGGGTTCTCTATTCTATTCCATTGGTCCATTTATCTGTTTTTGTGCCAATACCATACTGTCTTGATGATGACAGCTTTGTAGTAGAGGCTAAAATCTGGGACTGTGAGGCCTCCCATTTTGGTTTTCTTCTTCAATATTTCTTTGGATATTTGGGGTTTTTTGTGGTTCCATATGAATTGATCCAGTTGAATGGCCACCAGCCTCAAATAACTCCTTGAAATCTGACTACTTAAACTACAGAAGCAAATTTTTTATGTTGTTTAATTTTAATCCATTTAAATTAAATTTTAAAACTGATAATTTCAATAATTAGAAAATTTTCAAGTATGCTTCAACCTACGCACATGAATCTATTTTTTTGACTATTAATTTTATGAAATATAAATTTATATTAAGCATTTCTAATGAAAATTTGGCATTCTGATTATGATGCGCTATGAATGTAAAATATACACTAAAATTTGCAAAAAGAATATAAAATATCCCAATAATAATTTTCATGTTAATTACAGGTCAAAATATTGGTTTAAACTCAACATTAATTTCATTTATCTTTATTTTTTGTGATTAATAGAAAATTTTTATTTACATATGTGGCTCATATTAAATACTATTGAATGAGTAGTGCAGATTCAGAGCAGAATAGCATTACTGCAACTCAGGGATTTCCCTTGGCATTTCACACAGAATCATGTACATAATTGACCCTAACTAAATACACGTTGTCTAAATAAAAATTGTCCATATATTTGGGTAAATATTTCTTGTTATGCTTCCCCAAAATTTTATTTGAAAAGTAGTTCATTTCTCAACAGAAAGATAGTTTTGGAGATAGGTCAAGCAAAAGCAATGAGAGAAATGGGGACATTTTTCCTCCTCTTATTCAGAAAACCCACAATTAGTGACGAGTTGTCAAATCAACTCATCACATTTTTATCATGTCCCCACAATGCTCCCAAGCATTTTCTAGACTAAACACCCCTTCTCTTTGGGGGTTTTCCAACCCATATCTTCATGGCTGGATCCAACAGTTAGCAAAATTCCAAAGAACTCCCAATAGTTCCGAGAAGCTATGGGAAAGATAATAGAGAAATGAGGCTAGAAGTATAGTTGTGGGCATCACACAAAATTAATTGAGCCTTGGCTTTGTCATAACAGTGAAAAAGTTGCTTAACCTCTATAATTCTCATTTCCTCATTTATGAATTAGGATTAATAATAGTAACTACCTCTTAGAATTTATTTGTTTAAAAAAATAGGTTAAGTACCTAATGCTTCAAACATAGTAGGAACTCAGTATACAGTAGTTAGATGACGTCAATGATTAATTACCACTATTATTACAACAACTATACTATCCTTTCCAGCACCTCTAGGAAATTCTGAAGTCTTCTTAAGTAATCTTCACTTTGGTGGTTCCCAGCTTTTCCAGGAATAAAACTCTCCTTTAGATATTGTTTCTTACTTTTCCCACATGACATTATCAATCAAGCTGATAGCACTACAGGGCCATAAACATAAAGAGAACTAAAAAAGGATTTTATAATCTAATGAGTTCCAGATATTTCGCCTTTTTTCAAGAAATCTAAGAGACCCTCTCCAGGTATTTTTAGATTTTCTATACTATCAAAGATTAACTGTTGCCAGATAAGATAATGTTGTGTATACCTGTTTTATTCATGATCAGTGCATCTAATGTCCAAGCATTACTATAACCAAGGAGGTCACATGTGATTATTTTATGTTTTAAAGCAAGCAGGTAGCTCATAAGCCTGGCTACCTTCTTGAGAAGCCACTTGTAGACACAGTGCTTAGTACTCACGATACTTTTAGGGTCCCACAAAAAAATGTTTTAATTTCATTTAAAATCAGAAGGAAAAAACACTTTTAAGTTAAAGAAAACATTTTACTGTATAATATTAACATTTTCATCTTTTGACCAACACAGTCATAAAGTATAATTTGTAATATTTTATGGAGGAAGGGGCCCACAAAGGTAAAGCCTAGAAGGAGCAGACAGTCAGACACTGTGTGATACAACACCACTCTGGATGTTAAGGAATCACAAGTAGGCTGGTTGCGTAGTCCCTCATTGCCAGTGGAGAAAACATAAAAGAACAATAAATACGTTTATATTATGGACAGACAGCGGCATCGCTAGTCACAGAATGCACATAGAGCTAATACTCCAAAAGGATGTTTTGACAATTTTATATCTGGCTCTCCGCCATCCAGAAACCCTCAAATTCACCATGAGCATAAATATCAGCACAAAGAAACTGGCCCCTAATATCTGGGAATTGTTTTCAGCCTTACTACTGCCCTGTTTGCCCTTGGCATCTTGATCTCACCTGATACTTCAGGCTGTTGGCTGTATAATCAGATTTCTTTTTTACATCCATCTCTATCCTCAGTCTGTTGAATGGTGCACACTGCTATGTCCTGAACTGTGACTTTTTGCCTATTTTCACAAAGAGTTTCCTCTCCTCATGCTGCTTCAGACCATCCTGGGGCCATCCTGCCCATCCCACTGCTCTTCCAACCCCTTGGCAGAACTTTTATCCTCTTCAAAATCTTCAGAACAATAAGAGAAATTTATGCCATGACTATACACCTAGGAACCAGACATGTGATTTTGAGTTTCTGGTTCAGTTAAATGACATTCAACTTAAACATCTTTCATACTATTTATTTGGCAATAATATGGAGATAATGGACAGCACTCCTCATTGACTCATTCTGTCCCTTGTAAGTGGGAAGCAGGTAGCATATTTAATAAATGCTACGTCTTTCACTTCTGTTTCATATATAAAGATCCTGAATTAATTTATTCAACAAACACGGATTACCTATTATGTGTACATATTGTTCCAGATACTATAAATATACAGGAGATCAAAGTAGAGTTTCTGACCTCACAGAACTTATACTAATGTATAGAGACAGACAATTTTAAAAAAAATACAGTAAACCACAGGTTAGATATTATGGAGAAAGATGAAAGAGAGTGAGGGGGATAGTGACCGAGGTGTGTACAGTTCTATTACATAAGAGGGTTAAAGAAGGTGACATTTGAACAGAATCCTAAAGAAAGTGAGCAAGAAAGCCCTGTACAAGGAAAAAACCTTCCAGAAGAGAGGAAACATAAATAGAAATGCACTGAAGAAGGGATAGGTTTGACATATCTGAAGAATAGCAAAAGCTGGAAGAGAAGCCTTTTTTTACCCAAAGGCTGGTAGTGACGCTTACTGTGTTTTCAGTCTCTATTGCTCCATCCATGAATAAGGATATAGAGTTCCTTTCCCACTTGGAATGGGAAGTAGGAGAGGGACTGAACGGGATGCAAGGTGGGGAGCTCCGTGGTCAGTCTGGCATTTTCAATTTCAATTCAACAAATCATTTCTTGAATATAGGCAAGACCATGTATCAGCCTCTAAAAGAAGATAAAGATGCAAAGAAGGTCACTGGTACCAAACAGCTCATTTTTCCTGAAAAGTTGCATGTGTTCAGAACTTTCTAAACACTACATAAAACTACAAAATTCCTTCAAAGAAAAATTAAGTTATTTTTGGACTTTCTATCATTTTGGTTCATCTATCCCATACCACTTCGAAGTTAAGTGCAGATAATTGAAAGTTAACTTTATTTTTGAAGCAGAAAATACCTAATTGGCCCACCAGCTGAGAAGTGGAGTGTTTCCAGATTGTAATTTTAATGGTCATTTTAAGACCAGAAAGGACTAAAAAATGTCATTTAATCCATCTCTTTACCTGCAAGCAGGAAACATCTCCACTTTGCCCTGGCAGACAGTGCCCACTGCTTTCAGTTCATCTCAATGGACTTGGCCAAGTTTTATGCCAAGCAATACATGTTGCTCTCTCAGCAAGGAGGTGACACTACATAGTAATTTTTATATATTTGAAAATTTTCATCTCTACTCACTTAAAAAGCATTATGTACTCATATTACATAGTAATAAACATATGAACACAATAAACTTTCAAAAAATATTCCAAATGACAAAATTTATTATATATTTTTTGAGTCAGTAGAAATTTTTAGTTCTTGTTGTCTTAGGGTTTGTAGAACTGGCCACAAATTTTTATTTTTGGATGGAAAACTATAAGAAGGCAGTAAGTCCCTTTCCTGTTATTAAGGCTAAGCAAAGCAAACATTATTTTAACCTTTGTTATATTTCTGGCTCACATTTTCTCCACCATTTTACTGGACTTTCTCTTGCATTGCCCAATGTTGGGTGTTTGCACTTTTTTTTCTCCTACATCTGTTTTTCCTCAAACTCTCTTAAGTTTCTGCACTTTCTGTATAACTTTCATTTTCCTGCTGTGACTTTTTCTCCTGATCCATTGTTTTTGTTGACATATACCATTACACTACATCTTTACACTTTTGTTTTTACTCATTTTTCCTTTTCTTTTCGTTTCCACCACTTTTTAAAATCCTACTTTCTCTCTTGCTCTGGTAAATGCAAGTCCTATGCCATTTTGAAACATAACCATAGTCTTCCTTCTGTCCCATGATGTGGTCAAGCCCTGAGCTCTCAGTCCATTTGCTAAAAAATCAAATTGGTCAGAAGAAGCAGAAGAGACAACATTCATGTCTAGGGTCTCAAACCTAGCAAATTACAAAGTTAGGAAATGCTGACATGATACCACTGCACGCTTTCATTTCACATTTTATCTACAATACGTAAGGAGAAAACAGGGCTAACATGAGTATCATTAAGCGACCTACCAAAATGAGAGAATATTTTACTTCCATTTTTAAAACTACTATATGATTTTTAGGTAGCACTTTTGTAACTACTGACTTAGACAAAATACGAACTTTGATTGTGAGAGCATTCAGATCTACAATGCACTGGCTATCGTTAGTAGCAGCCCAACGGATCAAACGAACCAGTTACCCCCTAGGAGCACAAGCAGACTACAACCCAGCTTACCTCTTCTACCTTATTAGTGTTTCTTACTTAACATGCCTCTCATCTCATAACTGACCAAACTGCACACAGATTTTCATTATATATTTCACCATCTTAGCTCTCTAAGTATTTAATGAACTAGAAAAGTTAAGTTGATATTATGGTAGTCAGAATAATGCCCTCCCCGCCAGCACACATACACAGAACTCTACATCCTAACCTCTGGAACCTAGAAGTACGTTATTTTGCATGACCGAAGGTAACCAAGGTTGGAGATGGAATTAAGGTTGCTGCTTATCTGACTTTAAAATAGAAAGATGATCCTGGATTACCGAAGTTGGCTCAATACTATCACAGGGGTCCTCGGAGAAGGCAAGAAAAGAGAGAAAGATGAGGGAGAGTCACAGTGATGTGACAGAAGAAAGGCCCAACTTGCCATTGCTGGAGTTAAGGGACCACAAGACAAGAAATGCGGGCAGGGACGCCTGGGTGGCTCAGTCCCTTAAGCAACGGACTTTGGCTCATATCTCGCAGTTGATGAGTTCGAGCCCCGCTGTGTGCTTTGTGCTGACAGCTCAGAGCCTGGAGCCTGTTTCAGATTCAGTCTCTCTCTCTGCCCCTGCCTGGCTCTGTCTCTTTCTCAAAAATAAGTAAAAATTAAAAGAAATCAAAAAACAAAGAAAGAAAGAAAGAAATGTGGGCAGCCTCTTGAAGCTAGAAAAGGCAAGGAACAGATGTGTTCATGGAACCTCCAGAAGACACACAGCCCTGATTACACCCTCACTGGACACCCATGTCAGACTTCTGATCTCTAGAACTACAGGGTAATGTTTGTGTAACAAACTAGTGTGGTCTGCATAACTACACTAAATCTGTGGCAATTTGATAGAGCAGGAGTATCAAATTAGTACAATAAAGCTATAAATAGTCTCATTGTGATCATTTTTTAATGTGTAATATAGATTTCTCAGAGTATAATTTAAATTTTTTAAGCCTACAATATAAAGTGGGCTTCCCACTCACCCAAAACTCTGTTTCTGAATTTCGATGTGGTTATTTTCTTGCAGCAAAATTGAATTAAACATATTACATTTAAAAATATTTTGAATACTATCTAGATATGACATTGTCTAAATAGTTTTATCATATAAGGAAATGTTATCAGAAGCATTAAACATTCTAAATAATTAAATCATTAAACTTTCTAAATAATTATTGTAAGATTGTAGCTCATTTTAAAATAGCCCTAATAATCTCTTCTCTAATTTTGTCTCATATTCTTCTTCATGGAACTGTTTTAATCCTATGCAAGATATTTCAGTTTCTTAAATATCAGACTCATTTCTACACAAACAAACTTTTTAAATTAAGTCCATAATATTTGGATATATGTGAGTAAGGTTTTAAAATCTTGTTAGGCAAAGTCTCTGACAGAATTATCATTTGAGTGTTAAATTTTTGAGGACCTTTATGATTCTTTTTCTACTTTCTCTTCAAGTAAGAAATACTTATATTTTCTATGTGCAGGATTTTAGACAAGTTAGGTGATCTTTTCACCTGAGTGTGTCAGACAAGATTATTTAAGGTTCCTTGCTATTATGACTTTAAAACATGCATAGACATTTAATAAGAAGAGTGAGTACTAGAAAAACATTACAAACATTTCCTACCCAGGGAGAAGCTTAAATGTTTAATCAAGCTTAAAATTACAACTATCAAAAAGTAATTACCAAACGGGTGGTTACCAGCGGGGCGGTGGACAGAGGATAGGTAAAATAGGTGATGGTAATTAAACAGCACATCCATCAGGACAAGCACTGACTGAGTCACGCATAGGATTGTTGAATCACAATATCATACACCTGAAACTAATAGAACACTGTTTGTTAGGGGCACCTGGGTGGCTCAGTTGATTGAGCGACCGACTTCCGCACAGGTAATGATCTCCCAGTCTGTGGGTTCGAGCCCCACGTCGGGTTCTGTGCTGACAGCCTGGAGCCTACTCAGATTCTGTGTCTCCCTCTCTCTCTGTCCCTCCCCACCTTTCACTCTGTCTGTCTCTCTAAAAAAATAAATAAAAATTTTAAAATAAATAAAAACACTTTACTGGAATTAAAATAAAAATATAAAAAACAAGACAAAAATTAATTACCAATTTTAATCAGGCAGTCATCGGGAAACACTCAGCTTCACTTACACATCTACCATAGTGACTCCCCAAAATGCCACCCCCAACATCTTCCTAATCTCTCAAATGCTACCCCAAGTATTTTAGGGGTCTAATGTTACTGATAAATTAAAATGTGAAAAGCCTTAGAAATATCATTTTAAAAGCTGAAAATCCAAGGCGGGGGGAGGAGGGGGGGCAGGGAATGAAATCTTTAGAGATTTCTATCAGAGAAAATTCCAAAAGCAATTCATTCACAACTTTTTATCTCCCCATTCCAATCCCTCAGCTTTTTAAAAGTCTCCAGCCCTACCAGAATCCCAGCAATGAGCAAAGAGGAAAGGCACTGTCTGTAGATACAGCTGACAAAATCCACCCTCCACAACCAGAGACCAAATCTTCATCTTACCAAGTTTTCATAAGCCCTATGCCACCTTTCTGATTTGTCTTACCAACTGTTGACCTTAGCTGAAGACATACCAGCACTGACCATCACTTTAACCTCTTGAAGAGCTTCTAAATAAAAAGTTGAATAGAGTCCCCTTTAAAACATATTGGTCATAGGGGAGCCTGGGTAGCTTAATTGGTTAAGCATTGGACTTCAGACTTCGCTCTCAAGGCTCTCTCACTGACTTCTTTGTATCCATGGTTTGTGAGTTCAAGCCCTGTGTCAGCCTCTATGTTGATAGCTCAGAGCCTGGAGCCTGGAGCCTGCTTCGAATTCTGTGCCTCCCTCTCTCTGCCCCTCCCCTGCTTGTGCTCTCTTTCTCTCTCTCAAAAGTAAATATTTAAAAAAAATTTTTTTAACATATTGTTGGATTTCTGATTCTCCTTTTCAATTTGTTCCATGTATTACAAGTTCACGTAGTCTTAGAGTGGTACATGATTTCCTTTCCTGAAAAAGTAAAATATTGTCCTTTGGCAGACTTTTATTGTGTAAACTTGCCATTGTGCTATTTTGCATTTCATTACAGTTTGATTTGCCAATAGCTAATTACAGCAATCACTGACTCACTCCATCTTCACAGCATCATAACAAACAATAAAACAAAGAGTCTGATGGTGTCATTTACATGGAATTCATCATGATAGAAATGGGTATCACATTCTTACACTCCTCTATTCACATGTAGGCATTTATTTCTCCAGGATTTCATGCCTGAAATAAATTTACTGGAATCCCCAGCCTCTACTATATGTTAAGCCTACATACAACTCAGGACCAGCCAGGCCAAGGACACAGTGTTCCATCTTTACAATCAAATACAGATTTCCCATTAAAAAGAAAATTCTCTATTTCAAAAGATTTAATAGTATAGTCCTTTAAAAATAATTCCAGATGGCTAAATTTTATGACTGCAAATATCCTACTACAAGAAATATTTTTGCTTTTATTGTAATTTGTACCAATTTTCAGACACTAGAGGTCTTATCTTTTAATGTCTTTTTTTAAGAGATAGGTTGGGTTTAAAGTTCTACCACATTTTCTTATATATATATTTTTAGCTATTTTTGTATCTTTTCAAGATGACTTACTTCATTCTTATTGACACATTTTCAGGGATTGGTTATGCAACACATGTTGATATTTTCCTACACTGTTTTGCTACTTTTTGTATCAACTTGGCCATCTTTTCTCACTCACTTACAACCCCACCCTCTTTTCTTTGAAGTCTCTGTCTACTTAAATTAAAAATAAACTTCATTGAGCTGAATGGCTTGTTACATCAAAAGGAAAAAAATTCAAACAGAGCAGTGATTAAGTACATAACCTTTAACTGAAAGGCATATTTCCAAAATAAACAACACTGAACAAATATTTCCCAATAGCCTATAGAGAGCTCATGTATAACACAACAGCAATGCTATTGTGCTAAAACCCCATATTTCACAGTAAATATCTGCAAACAGTGTTTAAATGTTATTAATATACAGGTTTCTATGATAGTCAAGTAATTTGAAAATCAAGTAAATTGAAATCCTTAGCCCCTGCTTCCTTCGACTGAAGTCACATGACTGTAAGTCAGGTTAGTTGCCACTAGATGGCCCTGGTCTAAGTTGCTTTCTGAAACAATATATGCCATGTTATTAAAGATCTACGTTGTATCCACAGGCATTGATGGTTAAAATTCTGGGGGAAGGAGGGCAGGGCACAAACTATGAAAGGCAATAAAAATTTATATTTCATCCAAGATATAATTTTGGAATTATCATTCTGAAGTAGCTAAATGTAACATATATGTGGAAATGACACAAGAAAATAAGAAAATTCTACATACATCTTAACATGTTCTCTTTCACCTGATTGTACAAATTCTTGACCTCATGTAAGTTAGGCATCCTAGTATCCAACTCATTTTTTTAATGTTTCTTTTTGAGAGAGAGACAGAGTGTGAGTCAGGGAGGAGCAGAGAGAGGGAGACACAATCTGAAGTAGGATCCAGGCTCTGAGCTGTCAGCATAGAGTCTGATGCGGGACTCAAACTCACAAACCGTGAGATCATGACAGGAGCTGAAGTCAGATGCTCAACCAACTGAGCCACCATATCCACCTCATTTTAAAATTAATTTCATTTTATTTTTTTGTGTTTTATTTATTTTTCAGAGAGAGAGACATGGCATGAGCAGGGGAGGGTCAGAGAGAGAGGGAGACACAATATCTGAAGACAGGCTCCAGGCTCTGAGCTAGATATCAGCACAGAGCCTGACGCAGGGCTCGAACCACATCTGTGAGAGCATGACCTGAGCTGAAGCCAGACGCTCAACCGACTGAGCCACCCAGGCGCCCCTAAAATTAATTTTAAAGTAGCACCTTCCCTTCAATGGCTTGGCTGACCCTGGTACATGCCTTCACGAAGCCCCCTAGTCTTTTTAGGATGTCCTCCATCTACATAACTGTGTGTCTTCCAAAGGCCTGTGGAGACTGATTCACCAGAATTCATTCTCCCTTTTTTCTACCATAATATAAGTCTTAAATTCTTCTGCTTAGGCCAGGAAAACAAGATTGTCAGCCAGTCTAGTTGCTTCTAAAAGCAATTGCCAGTTAAAGAACTCTAGATGCTTTGAGCGCTTTTAAACAGTTATGTTTAATATAATAAAGGTCTTTTTGAAGACAAATAAGGAAACTTTAGTTTTCTTCAGACTGTGGGCTATGATTTTTTTTCTCAGTTTTAATATAATCATTGTATGCTAAAACCTCACTATAACACGCATCTTTCACAATCATACGATCATTGGGAGCCATCTTGCCTCTGTGTGACATGCAGTAGTAGTCACCTTAACACGTTTGTCAGATGAGTGAACAAGGAGGTGATGGAAGATTCTTTTTGTTGTGCCCTTTCCTAGTCTACTTGTGCAATTGCAAAGACTTCTATACAAATACTCTTAACTTACGTTGGGTTAACATCTTGATAAATCCATCACAGTGAGAAATACCATTAATCAAAAACGCATCTAATACATCTAACCTACCAAACATCAGAGCTTAGCCCAGCCTACATTAAATTTGTTCAGAACACTTATATTAGCCTACAGTTGGGTAAAGTCACCTAACACAAAGCCTATTTTATAATATCTCATGTAATTAACTGAACACTGTACGAAGGTACAAAACAGAATAGCTACATGGGGACAGAATGGTTGTAAGAGTGTCAGTTGTTTATCCTCATGATCACGTGGATGGCTGGGAACTATGGCTCACTATTGCTTCCCAGCATCAGGACAGAGTATCATACCACATATCACCAGCCTGGGGAAATATCAAAATTCAAAATTTACAGTTTCTACTGAATTGGTATCACTTTTGTGCCATCATCAAGTTGAAAAATCTTAAGTCACACCATCCTAACTTGGGGACTGTCTGTAGTAAGAACCATAAATCTCTTGCTCTAGCATTGTCTTCTAGAATTTGTAATAATAATCTAAAACTGTGTCCTAGATATTTGCATTTTATGAGGAGTGGCTCTTATATGTCGACATGTTCAAACCATTCTTTAATGAATTACTACATTTAAAACTCTGGGCATCTTGAAAATACCATTATTAGGGCCACAGTGTATACAACAGTTACACACAAAATCCCTACACTTGTAAAACCCACAACTATAGGTCTCTTGGTCTTACTTTATGCAGGACAAAATGAGAGATCCATCATATGGGAGCCAATCACCACTATTGCCCTTTTTCAGGCTACCTGGTTCCTCCCAGACTCTGGGGAGGTATGTTGACCCTGAATTACATCACCACATGGTTTGCAGTAAAATCTGGAACTTAAGTAGCCTTCTTCTTCCCCTCATTGCCAGCTGACTGTGCAAAAAGTGTATGGATGTGGAAAGTAGGACCTGAGCACGAGTCTGTCATAGAACCAAACAGCACTAGCACCTCAGGCAAGAAAGGACTACACACTTATTTAACTGGCTTTTGTGTAACCATTGGGTGAGGGCTGATTTTTTTGGTATTAATTCAAAATGACTATTTGGTACAACTTAAAATTGAAAATTTCCAATTATACTCATACCAAGAAAAAAAGGTTTTTTTCATAGTTTTGTAATAAGTGAATTAAATGTTTCTATCTCATCAGAGTTTCTGTGAAGAAAACACTTAAAAATAAACATTACTGAATTTTCTTCTACCATCCTGCTAGTAGTAAAGCATAGGTCCCATGGGTGGGGTTTATAAAAAATGCAGGAGATCAGAATAGAAAGATAAAGAACTTCCCAGGCAAACAAAAGTTAAAGGAGTTCATTATCCTAAAAGAAATTTTACAGGGGACTGTTTCAGTGGAAAAGGAAAATCATAAGTAAGGGTAAGAAAAGTAGGAACCCTAAAAAGCAGTAAAAATAAGTATATCTATAAAAATCAGTCAAGGGATTCACAAAACAAAAAGATATAAAGAATGACACCATATACCTAAAACATGGGGAGGAGGGGATTAAAGAATGGGTTCAAACATAAGCAATCAACTTATATAAATTGTTATATGCATAAAATATTATATACTAACCTAATGGTAACCACAAATCAAAACCCGTAGTAGATATGCAAAAAATAAAGAGAAAGGAATCCAAGTATATCACTAAAGAAAGCCAACTTATAGAGAAACAAGAAAGGAAAGGTACAGAAAGATCTTCAGAACAACCAAAAAACAAATAACAAAATGGCAATAAATACATACCTGCCAATAATTACTTTGAATGTAAATGGACTAACTGCTCCAATCAAAAGACATAGGATGATAGAATGGATAAAAGAAAACAAGACCCATCTATATGCTGCCTACAAGAGACTCACCGACACACTGCTTCCCAACAAGGACGGTCTGATGCCGCGCAGCGACATGCCCCCACGGCCTCCTTCTCGGCCACAGGCCTGTGCGCGCTCACTGGCCTCCTCGCAGCTGGGATCCATAAACCACCTTCTCCAAGATCACGCTTGTGGCTTCTAAACAGTCCTGCGCCACTGATGGCTAGGGCTCCTCCCCTCTCCCTGGGCCCATCCCTCCTGCTGCCCTGCTGCATCTTGGTCTGCACTCACCCCCTGAAGATTCGCCCAGCCTCTGACCTGCCCTGTCTGTATGCGGCGACCCCAAGCCCCTCTCCCTCCAGGGCCCTAAAAAAA
>NC_043705.1:114419550-114423724 GCF_006229205.1 Suricata suricatta
AAAAAAAACTGTAATAAGAGACACTATATAAGAGGATAATCCAACAAGACATAACAATTGTAAATATTTATGTACCCAACATGAGAGCATGCAAATACCTAAAAGAGTTAATAACAAACATAAAGGAAATAATTGATACTAAAAATAATAGTAGGAGACTTTAACATCCCATTTACATCAATGGACAGATCATCTAAACAGAAAATCAACAAGGAAACAATGGCTTTTTTTTAATGTTTAATGCTTATTCTTTACTTTGAGAGAGAGAGAGAAAACAAGTGTGTGTGGGGGAGAGAGAGAGAGAGAGAGGGAGATACAGAATCAGAAGCAAGCTCCAGGCTCTGAGCCATCAACATAGAGCTTGACGCAGGGCTCAAACCCACCAACCATGAGATCATGACCTGAGCCAAAGTCAGATGCTTGACTGACTGAGCCACCTGGATGCCCCAGGAGTAATGGCTTTGAATGACATACTGGAACAGATGGATTTAACAGATATATTCAGAACATTTCATCCTAAAATAGCAAAATACACATTCTTCTCAAGTGCATATGGAACATTCTCCAAAACAGATCACATATTAGGCCACAAAACAAGTCTCAACAAATTCAAAAAGGTAAAAGTTATATCATGCATTATTTCAATGCTATGAAACTAGAAATCAATCACAAGAAAAAAATCTGGAAAGAACACAAATACATGAAGGTTAAATAACATGCTACCAAATAATTAATGGGTCAACTAAGAAATCAAAGAAGAAAAGAAAATACACAGGGACAAATTAAAATGAAAACACAATGGTGCAAAATTTGGGGGATGCAGCAAAAGTTGTTTCTAAGAGGGAAATTTATAACAATACAGGCCTACCTCAAGAAGCAAGAAAAATCTCAAATAAACAACCTAACCTTACCCCTAAGGTGTAGAAAAAGAAGAACAAACAAAACTCCAAGCCAGCAGAAGGATGGAAACAATAAAGATTAGAGCTGAAATAAATTACATAGAAACTTAAGAATACAATAGAACAGAACAATGAAATAAGGAGATAGTTCTTTGAAAAGACCAACAAAACTGATAAACCTCTAGCCAGACTCCTCCAAAAAGTAAGAAAGAGGACACGAATAAACAAAATCATAAAGGAAAGAGGAGAAATAACAACCACATCATAGAAATATAAATGATTATGAGAATATTATGAAAAATTATATACCAACAAACTAGAAGAAATGGATAAATTCCTAGAAGCATAAAACCTACCAAAACTGAAGCAGCAAGAAATACAAAATTTGAGAAAAGATATTGAATCAGTAATCAAAAAACTCCCAACAAACTAGAGTCCCGGATCAGATGGCTTCACAAGTGAATTCTACAGGACATTTAAATTAGAGTTAATACCTATTTTTCTCAAACTTTCTCAAAAAATAAGAAGGGAAAGGAAGCTTCCAAATTCATTCTACCCTTTTTCCAAAACTTGATGAAGACACCAGAAAAAGAGAGAACTACAGGCCAATATCTCTGATGAACATACATGCAAATATCCTCAACAAAATACTAGCAAAATGAATCCAACAATACATTAAAAATTTTTTTTCATCACTATCAAGTGGGATTTATTCCTGGGACACATGGATGGTTGAATATTCTCAAATAAATCATCGTGATACAGCACATCAATAAGAGCAACGGTAAGAACCATAAAATCATGTCAATAAATGCAGAAAACATATTCAAAAAACTACAACATCCATTCATGATTTTTAAAAACCCTCAACAGTAGGTTTAAAGGAAACATACTTCAACATAATAAAGGACTTCTATGAAAAACGCACAACTAACATCATACTCAATGGGGAAAAACTGAGAGCTTTTCCCCTAAGATCGGGAACAAGGATATCCATTCTCACTGCTTTTATTCAACATAGTACTGGAAGTCCTAGCCACAGCAATCAGATAAGATAAAGGAATAAAAGGCATCCAAACTGGTAAGGAAGAAGTAAAATTTCCACTATTTTCAGATGACATGATACTATATATAGAAAATCCTAAACTGGGGTGCCTGGGTGGCTCAGTCAGTTAAGCATCTGACTTCAGCTCAGGTCATAATCTCATGGCTCAGGGGTACAGGTCCCATGTCAGGCTCTGTGCTGACAGCTTCAGAGCCTGGAACTTGTTTTGGATTCTGTGTCTCCCTCTCTCTACCCCTCCCCCAGTTTCTCTCTCTCAGCCTCTCTCTCTCTCTCTCTCTCTCTCTTTCTCAAAAATAAACATTAAAAATTAAAAAAAAAGAAAACCCTAAAGACTCCAACTAAAAACTAATGAAACTGATATACGAACTCAGTAAGGTCACAAGACACAAAAATCAATGTACAGAAACCCATTGCATTTCTACATACTAATAATAAAGCAGCAAAAAGAGAAATTTAAAAAATGCCATTTACAGTTGCTCAAAAAAAAAAAAAACCTTTAGGAATGAACTTAACCAAAGAGGTCAAAGACCCATATGCTAAAAACTATAAATGTTGATGAAAGAGAGGCAGCTGGGTGGCTCAGTCGGTTAATCCAGCTTTGGCTCAGGTCATGATCTTATGGTTCGTGGGTTTGAGCCCCACATTGGGCTTTGTGCTGACAGCTAGCTCAAAGCCTGGAGCCTGCTTCGGATTCTGTGTCTCCCTCTCTCTCTCTGACCCTCCCCTGCTCGCACTGTCTCTCTCGGTCTCTCAAAAATAAATAAAAAGCATTTAAAATTTTAAAATAAAACACTGATGAAAGAAACTGAAGATGACAAAGAAATGGAAAGACATTCCATGCTCATGGATTGGAAGATCAAATATTGTTTAAATGCCTATACTACCCAAAGTAGTCTACAGATTTAATGCGAATACCAACAGCATTTTTCAGAGAACTAGAACAAACAATCCTAAAATTTGTGTAGGGTCATAAAAGATTCCCAAAGCAATCTTGAAAAAAGAAGACAAAACTGGAGGTATTACACTTCAGACTTCAAGTTCTATTAGAAAGCCATCGTAAATGAAGCAGTGTGGTACTGGCATATAAAAAAGATCACAGACGAGAAAGCCCAGAAATAAACCCGTGATTATACAGTCGATTAATCTTCAACAGAGGAGGTAAGGATATACAATGGGGAAAAGTCTCTTCAACAAATGGTGTTGAGACAACTAGATAGCTGCATGCAAAGGAATAAAACTGGACCGCCTTCCATGCACAAAACCAAACTCATAATGGATTGAAAACCTAAATGTGAGACGGAAAACCATAAATATCCCAGAAGAGGGCACCAGCACTACTCTGAAACTGGTCATAACATCTTTCCAGATATGTCTCCTGAGGCAAGGGAAACAAAAGCAAAAATAAACTATTGGGAATAGGGACTAAAAAACAACCCATGGAATGGGAGAAGATACTGCAAATAACATATCTGATTAAGGGTTAGTATCTAAAATATATAAAGAACTTAAACAACTCAACACCAAAAAAAAAAAAAAACAAACAAATAATATAATTAAGAAGTGAGCAGAAGACATGAACAGACATTTCTCCAAAAAAGGCACACAGATGGCCAACAGACACAAGAAAAGATGCTCAGTAACACCCATCATTAGGGAGATGCAGATCAAGACTGCAATGATATATCACCTCACATCTGTCAGAATGGCTAAAGTCAAAAACACAAGGAATAGCAAGTGTTGGCAACGAACGCTCTTGCACTGTTGATGGAATGCAAATTGGTGCAGCCACTGTGGAAGACATTACAAAGGTTCCTCAAAAAATTACAACTAGAACTACCCTATGATCCAATAATCACACTACTGGGTATTTACACACGAATACAAAAACACATAATTCAAAGACATATATGTACCCCTATGTTTACTGCAGCATTATTTACAATAGCCAAATTATGGAAGCAGCCTAAATGTCCATCAATAGATGAATGGATAAATAAAATGTAGTATCTATATACAATGGTCATTCCTTTTAAAAGCTGACTAACATCACTCATCATCAGGGAATCACAAATCAAAACCACACTGAGATACCACCTCACACCAGTCAGAGTGGCTGAAATGAACAAATCAAGAGACTATAGATGCTGGCGAGGGTGTGGAGAGATGGGCACCCTCCTACCCTGTTGGTGGCAATGTAAACTGGTGCAGC
>NC_043705.1:114423824-114439687 GCF_006229205.1 Suricata suricatta
AAAGAGCCTAAATGTCCATCACCTGATGAGTGGATCAAGAAGATGTGGTATATATATACAATGGAGTACTACATGGCAATGAGAAAGAATGAAATATGGCCATTTGTAGGAAAGTGGATGGACCTCAAGGGGGTCATGCTAAGCAAAATAAGTCAGGCAGAGAAGGATAGATACCATATGTTTGCACTCATAGGTCTAACAGGAGAAAAGGAGAAACCTAATGGAGGACCAGGGGGAGGGGAAGAGGGAAAGAATTTTGGGGAGAGAGGGACGCAAAACTTAAGAGACTGTTGAATACTGAAAATGAACTGAGGGTTGAAGGGGAAGGGGGATGGGGGAAAGAGGTGGTGGTGATGGAGGGGGGCACTTGTGGGGAAGAGCACTGAGTGTTGTATGGAAACCAATTTGACAATAAACTATTTTTTAAAAAGCTGACTAATATTCTATTGTAGGTATGTACCGCATTGTGTTTATCAATTCACCTGGCAATGGACATTTCAGTTGTTTCCATGTTTGGGCTTTTGTGAATAATGCTCCTATGAACATTGGTGTACAAGTACCTTTTTGAGTCCTTACATTCACTTTTTGGGGGTAGATACCAAGAAGTGGAGTTGCTGGATTATATGGTAACTTTTGAGGAACCAGCAAACTGTTTTCCACAGTGGCTGCACCATTTTATATTCCCACCTGTAGCAAAAAACAAGGGTTCCAATTTCTCTTCATCCTTCCCAGTGTGTGTGTGTGTGTGTGTGTGTGGGTGTGTGGGTGTGTGTGTGTGTATCCAGCCTAATGGGTGCAAAGTGATACTTTACTGTGGTTTTGGTTTGAATTTCCCTAATGGTTGGTGATGCTGAACATCTTTTCATGTGCTTTTGGCCATTTGTATATCTCTTTGGGAGAAATATCCATTCAAGTCCTTTGCTCCTTTTGAATTGGGATGATATTTTCCTGTTGTTGAGTTGTAGTAGTTCTTTATATATGCCAAATATCCCCTTATCATATATATGCTATGAAATATTTTCTTCCACTCCCAGCAAATGTTTTTTAGATCTTGATACAAATGCAAAGAAATTTTCCATATTTCAAAATCCATTTAACCCCCCAAATGAGGAGCTTCCACCTTGTTCTTCAGCTGGAAGTAATTTATCTGCAATTTAATGACATGCTAAAGGACATATATCAAGACAAGAATCTAATAGACTTCTTATGCTGCCTAGTAAATGAGGAATATGTTCAAATAATATTGCATACTCAGGGGGTAGGATACACTAACTTTGAATCCCAATTAACAGCAGTGTTATCCCATACAAGAAAATTTCATTTTGTAAATAATATATATGTATTATAAAAATTGTACTTAATTATGATTATTCTATTTTGAATTTCATCAATAAAAATTTGGAGAAATTTGTTTCTCTCTTTTTTCACAAGTACGTATGTAATATACTCGCTTTTTCTTCTTGGCCTGCAAAGCCTAAAATATATGCTCTATGGACCTTTAGAAGTTTGCTAACTCCCATCATAATAGATTTATAGATTTATTATAGGATTTAGTCCTTACATAATCGTAGAAAGGATTGGGAAAGTTAAAGTCCATAAGAGAAGCTGGATGATCAGAGAATTATTATCAGTTAATCTGAGAAATCAAACATGTTCAGATACTAAAATCATATTGCAAAAGGAAGGCAAAAGTATGTGGGGAGGAGGGAACAGTTCTTCTATGTAGACTCCACCTCTGTGGTCCCACAATATCTAGCAGTGTATCTGAGCCATTGTTAGTCAACAGTGTCAGTACTTGGCAAGAGAAGCTAGTAGTTATGGAGTGGAAAAGAGCAAGACAATTTGGATCCCATGGGTACCTCTAACCTTCAGAAAGTAAGCTGCTGCCTCTCTTCTGCCTTCCAAGTCTCACGCAGATTCCTCTTTTAGCCAATTCTAACTCAGGACCATATAGTTCAAAGGATTCTGGGGAAAATTTTCCAGCTTAATCAAAATGGCATATATAAACCACTACACTGAATTAATAAATAGATGGAGAGTGATCTCAGTTTTCAGTTAGATTATTGGGCTGAGATCTCCTTGTGAGTCAGCTTTAATCTTATCATTTTTATGGGATACATATTTTCCTTTAAAATCAACTTTTTCAAGACTTATGCAGTAAAATGAACTACTTTCACATATATATATATCTAGATGAGTTTGACTAAGTATAGACCCATGTAACTACCACTCCCCTGAAAATATATCATTTTATTATTCCAACTTTTTCTCTCAAGCTCTTTGTAGCCAATCATTACTCCACTAGACCTAGACAACTACTGATCTGCTTTATAGCATTACAGATTGAATTTGCTTCTTTTACAGTATAATTAAAATAGAATCATACAGTATGTACTCTTTCCTCTCTTCTTTTACTAAGCATTTTGTTTTTGAGATAATCCATTATGTTTATCAGTAGTTTGTTTTCTTTATGACTGAATAATATTCTGCTGCTTGGACAGACCACCTTTTATCTATCCATTCACACGCTGTTGAACATTTAGATTGTTTCCAGATTTGTGCAATTATGAATAAAGCTGCTATAATTCTTGTGTTCAAGTTTCTTGGTAGACTCGCGCTTTAATTTCTCTTGGTAAATATCTAGGAGTAAAATGTTTCTTTTATATGGTAAAAGTTTAACCTTGTAAGAAACTGCCAAAATGTTCTTCAAGTGAATGTTCCATTCTAAATGTCACCGTCAATGTATGAGAGGTCTAGAGCTCTACTTCCTTGCCAACACTTGTTATACCTCTTCTTAATGTTAACCTTCTAATGAGTGTGTAATGTTAGCTCGTTGCAATTTTAATGTGCATTTTCCTGATGACCAGTGATATTGAGGCATCTTTTCATATGGGCATTGGCTGTTTGTATATCTTCTCTAATAAAGAGTTTAACCATAAGAGACTCTTAACTATAGAGAACAAACTAAGGGTTGCTGGAGGGGAAGTGGGTGGAAGGATGGGCTAAATGGGTGATGAGCATTAAGGAGGGCATTTGTTGTGATGAGCACTGGCTGTTTTATGTAAGTGCTGAATCACTAAATTCTACTCCTAAAACCAATAAAGAAAAAGAGTTCAAGTCTTTTGCCAAATTCAACGTGTCATACTGTCTTTTTAGTATTGAGCTTTAAGAGCTCTTTTTGTTTTCTAGGTACATGTTCTTTCTTAGAAATACTAGAGGGGTACGTGGGAGGCCCAGTTGACTAAGCATCTGACTTGGACTCAGGTCATGATCTCATGGTTTGTGAGTTTGAGCCCCACATCGGGATCTGTATTGATAGTGTGACGCTTGCTTTGGATTCTCTCTCCTTCTCTCTGTCCCTCCCAACTTGTGCTTTCTCTCCCCCCACCCCTTCTCTCTCTTTCTCAAAACAAACTTTTCTTAAACATTTAAAAAAGAAATCTGGGAAATATTTCTTCCCAGTACATAACTTGTCTTTTAATTTTCTTAATGAAATACTTTGAAGAACAGAGTTTTCAATTTTATAAACTCCAGTTTATTGCTCTTTTTCTTCATGTTTCATAGTATGTGTGTGTGTGCATGTATGCACATGTGTGTTGTTTCATTTAAGAAATCTTTGATTGAGATTCAAGAATATTTTCACTTATTTTTTTTCACTTATGCTTAAACTGAGCCACCCAAGTGCCCCACATTAATTGGTTGTCTTAGAAGTTTTATAGATTGGACTTTTACACTTAGGTCTAGGATAATTTTTTAATATAATTTTTGTGTATGGTGTGAGGTAAGGGTCAAGATTCTTTTCTTTTTAATACGGGTATTCATTTGTTTCAGTATTAGTTGTTGAAAAGACTGCCTTTCGCTCCACTGAATTATTTTGACATCTTTTTTGAAAATCTGTCAGCCATGTGTTTGTAGGTCTGTTTCTGAACTCTCTATTCTGTTTAATGATCTGTATGTCTCTCCGTTGCTCTGATGTTACATGCCAATATTGCATTACTCTGACTACTGTAGCTTTACAATCAAGTCTTGAAACCAGGTAATGTAAACCTTCAACTTTGTTCTTTTTCAAAAATACTTTGGTTAATAAGTTGGTACATTTTACTTTTTTAATGTTTATTTCTTTATCTTTGAGAGAGAGAACACAAGTCAGGGAGTGGCAGAGACAGAGGCAGACACAAAATCTGAAGCAGGCTCTAGGCTCTGAGCTATCAGCACAGAGCCTGATGCAGGGCTTGACCCATGAACTCTGAGATCATGACCTGAGCCAAAGTCAGACACTTAACTGAGTGAGCCACCCAAGCATCCACATTTTATTTCTATTTAAATTGTAGAATGAACTTTAAATTGCTATTTAAGGGGCACCTGGATGGCTCAGCCAGTTAAGCGTCCAACTTCAGCTCAGATCATGATCTCATGGTCCATAAGCTCAAGCCCTGCATCGAGCTCTCTGTGCTGACAGCTCAGAATCTGGAGCCTACCTCAGATTCTGTGTCTCCCTCTCTCTCTGCCCCTCACCCACCCATTAGACAGAGGGTACCTACCCATTTTTATATTATTTGTCTGCTCATGTGATTACCAACAAAGCTGCTACTGATGGGGAGACCCTTGAACAGTGGGCTGTTTTTTTTTAATTGGTCCCTGAGGAACCTTGAAGGTTTCTCAAACTCTTCTGATGTTGGACATGACACTACAATATTAGTTTTACCATATTCCTTTCTGATTCAGGAAAACCTTTCAGCTGATACAGTCTTCAAAACAAAATGGCCCCATTCTTTTACAAGGCATCAATATAGTTAAAGGTTTTTTCTGTTTTAATTTTAGCATACTTTGTTGTTATGTTACTAGTGGTAATTTGGAAGAAGATAATGCTGATTTAATAGTTCAACATTATTGGAAAGTTGTTTTTCCTGTAGACCTAACCTTTGAATATTTGTATCTCAGATATCCATTTCATCATATGATATTACTGGATTTGGATTTTAACACATTAGCTGGGTAACCATGGAATGTAACTTAAATCCTCTGTGTCTTACTTTTTCAACTTTACAACAGTGGTGATGGTAACACCTAACCCATCAGGTTGTTTTGAAGATTAAATAAATTTTTATATGTTATGTGTTTGGAAGCATGCCTGACCTACAGTTACCACTCAATATGTGTTAACTGTTATTATCTACCTATTATTATTTTAGAAATATTATATAGTCAGCAAGAAAGAGAAAATAGAAAAAAAGAAAACTAACCTACTGAGTTAAGAGAATAAAAAGAATGAATAAAGAATTTTGTGGGGTATTTACAAGTAAGGATAGGAAATTTAAATGTATGATTGTTCTGCTTAATGGAGCAAGTCTGTCACAATACTTTTTAAATGACAGTAACAACAACAACAGTAGCAACCTAAAACCAAATAATCCCTTTGGGGAGCTCAAGTTATTAATAGATGAAAGTCAATTTGTATTTTCTTTTTGAAACAACCCCTTTACAAATATTTGATGTTCGCTTATTTTCATTAGTTACACAATTTGACATTATTTGCTTCTTACAAATAACAGGAAAACAAGTTCTATTCATTTTCTACTTATCTCAGTCCCACATCAGTTCTTTCCCATTTTCCTTTATTTGGAGATTATAGTAAACTCATCAAATATCTTTATTGGTTTGCCACCACTTGTATTATTATATTTGGTTTTATTTTTCATAAAATGAGAATTTTTGGCTACACATTCTAATTCATTTGTTATAGTAAATTTCCTCTTGTCTAGAGGATGTCTTTGTAGGTTTATAAAGTTAACCTTTCAAGATGAAGATGGTGTAAACTTCCTCTCTTCTCTACCAAATAAGAAGTAGGCTTAGTCTGAGATAGCTCGGTAAAATGACCAGATGATTGGTATAGTGTACTTGGATTTAATATTTGCATGTAATACATTGAAATTGTTTGCTTGGATGTATGATTGGTAGATTTTTGCTTAAGAATTATTAGCCATATTATAGAAACATTTATAAAAAGTATACTACAAATTAAATATCTACCTATAAATTTATCATATAGTTTCAGAGGCTGTATTTGATCACTGATTTATTCTCACTACTCTCATGTATGTATTTTTGTACCTCTACAAATTCCAGAAAGGTTCTGAGGATGCTAGTTGCTTGAATAGACATAAATATGATGGAATCATGTAAAAATGAATTAAAGAACATAAAATAAATATTGAATTGGTGATTTTAAAATGCTAAAAAAAACCTTTGTTGAAAGTAATTACTCCATTGAAGCCTTCAGGTCAGCTCTGAGCTTCCTAATAAGTGAAGCATAAAGGTATTAAAGAGACACAAGTATTTTTCTTTTGACATATTCTAAGAGGGATTTAGGACATGGAATTATTTAGAGGCATAGATATTAGCAGAAATTTTGCTGAAGACAGAGAAATATGCAACATATTGATACATAATATTCAAACATCTCTTCTCCTCCTAATTGTGGGGTAAAGTTTTAATGGAATCTAACCTATATACAGAAAAAGGCATGCACACACACACACACACACACACACACACACAAATCATAAGCATAAAGCTCAGTGAATTTTCACAAAATGAACACACCCATGTAACCAGCTTCAAGATTATCAAAAAACAGAATATTAACCAGTAGCCCCATAAGCACCTGGTACGCTCCCTTGCCTTCATGGACCCTTTTCCCCAAATAACCACTATGCTGAATTCTACTAGCATATATTATTAGTCTTGTTTGTGTGCTTATTCCTTTAAATAAAGGAATCAGGTAGTATGTAGCCTTCTATCTAGCTTCTTTCTCTCAATGTTATGTTTTAGCCATGTATTTGAATGTAGTTGTTGATCACCATTTTTTTATTACTGTGTAGTTTTTTGTTATCTAAATATAACACAATTTATACGTACATTCTACTGTTGTTGGATACTTGGGTAATTTCCAATTTGTGGCCATTACAAATAGTGCTATTGTGAAGAATGCTACTATTATGAATAGTGCTGTAGATGTCTGTGATATGCAGATACATTTTTGTTGAGTATATATCTATGACTTGAACTGCTCCACTATAGTAGGCATATACACCCAATGTTAATAAATACTGACATTTCATTTTACACTCTGCAAACAGTGACAGGTCGCATTTGCTTCACATCCTTGCCAACACTTGGGATTGACAGTTTTTCATTTTAGCCATGTATCTGGTCAGTGTAAAAATACCTTCTGGTGATTTATGTTTCTATTTTCCTTATGACCTATAACACTGATTACTTTTCATATGTCTATAAGTCATTTGGATGCTATCTTTTATTAAGTGTCTGTTCATATCTTGTGCCATTTTCCTATTAAATTGTCCTTTATTGGCAGTCAGTTTGCATGCGGGGCCACTGAAGGAGCCTCAGGTACAAGAGGAGTTCTATACTCTTGACTGAAAAGCAAGACATATAGTTTAGATAATCAGTAATAAAGGCAGAAAAGTTAATATTTTATTTTAAATATTAATGAGGCTGATATAAATTACTACATAGTAGAGGCTCCATGTTACCCTGGCACAGGCTTGGACTGGGGAAATCATTATTCATAAAGACAACTCCATTCCAACAAGAATAGGTTGAGGCTTCCAACTTCTCAAAGGGCTGGACAGCATGAGTTAGCTGCAAAGTATGCTCCTGATAATAAGTGACCTAGCGGTTGGGAGTTTTCTCCCTCCCTTCCTTCCTTCCTTTTAAATTATTCATCTCAATACTGAAAATTGTCTGCCAGAATGATGATTTTGGCATAGATGATATGTAGATATTGAAGTAGATTGAGACAAAGGCCTGTGGTTTATTGAGGTTAAAACTGGCACAAAGTTTTGAGGAAATAATCAGTTTTGATATCACGTTGCTTCCTACTCTTAGCCCACAAATGGCTCTTACCTTTTTTATGCAAAATGAATTAACATATGTTAAATGTACAGAAGAGTCCTTGGCACTTTCTATGTGCTTGGCGTAGTTTGATTGTTGTCCTTATTTTTACCACATTCTGTCTCTGCTGGTGGACCTTTCGGTGCTTGAAATTGGGCATAGTTTGTGAACTTGCCTTATCTGTGTAACTGAAGTTCTAATGCCACTTCTGACAACTCGTAGGAAAGCAGGTCTCTGATGTGTGAGATGATGCGGAGTCCCTCCTCATACCTCCTATCTGCCCCTGATCTTGTACTCGACGCCCCCCAAGACAGATAGGGCTGGGCGTCTTCCTCTTCACTCTTGCATGTCCAGCATCTAGCCAGTGCCTGGCCCCAAAAAGAACCTAATAAATGTCTGCTGAACATTTGCTCCACTTCATCTTTTATTGTGTCATCTGCTGCACTTGAGATGTGTGCGCGTCACGTGGGTTCTGGGTCTACACGGAGTTGGGAGAAACTGGGCAGACTGGAAAAGCCATAGATTTAAGAATCAGATGAGCCTCACTTGAATCCCAGTTTGCTCACTTCTTCCGAGCTGTGAAACCTTGGACAAATCACTTAAACCCTTGGCGCTTTAGTTTCCTCATCAGTTAAATATCAGTAAAAACTTCCAAATTCTCAAAGTTGTTATAAGGATTAGACATAACCTACCTAATGGATCTAGTACTGCACCCTCCTCAATAAATGGTAATTACTATTAAATAACTATCCTTTTTTAATAGTTTTTTGTCAAATTGGTTTCCACACAACACCCAGTGCTCTTCCCCACGAGTGCCCTCCTCCATCACCACCACCTCCCTTCCCCTCTCCCCCTTCCCCTTCAACCCTCAGTTCGTTTTCAGTATTCAATAGTCTCTCAAGTTTTGTGTCCCTCTCTCTCCTTTTAAAATTGCTCAATCAAACCTCTGCTTTGACCTTCCCAGTTTCCTTTCTATTCCACAACCTTAAAACTTTTTTTTCTGGGGCGCCTGGGTGGCTCAGTCGGTTAAGCCTCCAACTTCAGTTCAGGTCAGATCTCACACTCGTGGGTTCGAGCCCTGCGTCAGGCTCTGTGCTGACAGCTAGCTCAGAGCCTGGAGCCTGCTTCTGGTTCTGTGTCTCCTTCTCTCTCTGCCCCTCCCCCTCTCATGCTCTGTCTCTCTCTGTATCAAAAATAAATAAAACATTTAAAAAAAATTTTTTTAAACTTTTTTTTCTGCATTATTTCAATAAGTACTTGAAGCTCAAATGTCCACAATTTGCTAAATGATACTGATATCCCTTTGGTTCACTTTTTCTTACACAAATGTGCATCAGAGAATTGGATAATTTTTAGTAATGCGCCGATTTGTCCTATCCCACAGGGCTTCCTCCATATCCATCTAAGAGAGTTTTGTCTTAGCCTGTCAGGTCCCTGGATCTTTTGATAAACAATCAGGACAGATGGTGACGAGAAATGGCAAGGTAGCTATGAATTACCAAGAATGTTATATATTTTGTATATGTATTACAAACTTCTTTGTTGTGCTTGTAACGGCTTCATATATATAAATCCCATTATTTCAAAATATTGTGAGACTCTCATGAATCCAGTGTCTACCATGTTTATTTCCCTTCTATCATTTCCAGACCCTGGAATGGTGTTAGGTCTATAGCAAGCACTTTTTTAAAAGTTTATTAATTTAAATATTTAATACATTTATCAAAGAAATGTTTTCCAGTAGAATGAAAAAAATGTTGACTCTTACTTAAGGAAATAGTTTATCTCATGTAGAGCTCAATGGATACCACATTCAGAATGTTTCACTCTTTGGTCATCATCAGAAAGTCCAAAACTAGATCTGGGCAAGGGAGAGAAAGTGCCAATCCTTCTTCCTACTTTCACTCTCTTACCTTCTTTATTTATTATATATTTCTTTATTATATAGTATATAAATGTATAAAATATATTGTTTGTTTATTTGAATTTCAGTGTAGTTAACAGCGTGTTATATTCATTTATATTATTCAGTGCTTATCATGATAGATACACTCTTTATCCTCTTCACCTACTTCGCTCATCCCCTCACATCTTTCCTCTGGTAACCATCCATTGTTCTCTGTAGTTAAGAGTCTGGTTTTTGGCTTGTCTCTCTTTTTCTCCTTTGTTCATTTGTTTTGTTTCTTAAGGAATGAAATCATACAGAATCTATCTTTCTCTGAATGGCTTATTTCACCTCGCATTATAACCTCTGGCCATTCATGTTGTTGCATATGGCAAGATTTCATTCTTTTTTTATGTATAAGTACTTAGTCTGGCAAAGCTGACATATATTGTGTTCTTTTAACAAAGCTATAGTGTTATTGCACTAAAATACACCTACTTTAATAAGTAAATACTTCTCACTCCACTGTGCTGTGAAAGAGCAGCATTCCAAGTCTACTTTCTTGCATTGACATAATAGGTATGCACTGGTAGTAAAAATACACAGCATATCACAGTATGCCAATGTGCTTGGCACTTGAAACATAGTTGAGTGACAACTGCATCACTAGCATTTGCAGTGTGCACGGCAGCAGGGCAAAATGATCAGAGTACCACCTATGGTCTCTGTAGGTGATACAACTCTGTCTTTTTAGCATGGACACACTCACTGATAACAGATACATAAAGAGTCCAAGACATATGAACACTGAAATTTGAATCCCATACAATTTACATATCATAAAAAGATTATTTTTATTTTTTCTTACCCTTTAAAAATGTAAAAAGCACTTTTAGCTCAAAGCTGTACAATAATGGACAGTGGGTCATATTTGACCAGTGGGTCATCATTTGTTGACTTATTCCACAAGTCATAGTGGTTATGTCTCTCTGACTACACTCTGATTGACACAATATATATTCAAGGCCAACTATGTGTCAGACCCGTGCCAGTTAAGGAAGATGCAAAGAAAAATATGGCAAAGTTTCTGCTCTCAAAAGGTCTATATACATTCAACAGTTTCTGTGATAAAGATTCAACAAAGATTTTCCTGTCACCTACTATACACTTGCATGGTATTCCTAAGAATATGAACAAGTTCATTCCTTACGGCCTTTCCAACCTTGGTTTGGAAACAAAACATCTCTGTATCAATTACCTATTGCTGGGTAACAAACTACCACAAACTAAACAACTTAAAACAGCATGCATGTATTACTTGCAGTTTCTATGGGTTCAGGAGTCCAGTTACAGCTTAACTGGGTACACTGCCTAGGGTCACCCAACTGCAGTCAAGGTGTTAGCTAGGCTGCTTTCTCATCTGGAACCTCAAATGGGGAAGAACCTGTTCCCAGGCTCACTCGGGCTGTGGGCAAAGTTAATTTCCTTATGGTTCTAGGAGGAGGAGATTAACTTCTTGCCTATCATCTGGAGATCTCCCTCATCTCTTACAGGCTACTGTAAGCTCTGTGCCTCCCAACATGGTCACTTCCTTCCTCAAAGCCAGCTAAGAAGAGGGAGTCTCCAGAATGATTCTGCAAGTCAGATGGAGATTAATACAACAGAGCATACTTAAAGGACTGACATCCCACCACCTTTGTCATATTCTATTGGTTAGGAGCAAGACACAGTTTCCACCCAAACTCGAGAAAAGGAAATTATACAAGAGCATGAACATCAGGAGGCATATACCATGGGGGAACCACTCTAAAGATAATCTGCCCCAGGCCCAAAGAGTAATACAATAAAATATAGGATCAAAAGGGAAGTGTTGTGAATACACCATTGTTTTTCTAAGCACCTAAAGAATAAAGAATACAGGCACCTGGATGGCTCAGTCAGCTGAGTGTCTGACCCTTGATTTTGGCCCAGGTCATGATCCCGGAGTCCTGGGATCAAGCCTGGAGTCAGGTTCCATACTGAACATAGAGCCTGCTTAAGATTCTCTCTCTCTTTCCCTCTGCCTCTCTCCCCCCACTCACTTGGGCTCGCTTGCTCTCTCTCTCTCTCTCTCTCTCTCTCTCTCTCAAATAAAATAAAAGGAATAAATACAGCAAAGACAAGAATTACTGAGTAAGATCTCATGAAGAAAGGAAGGTAGCAGCTTATCTTTGAAGATTATATAAACCAAAACATTTATAAAATTCAATGGTAAATGACACCATTCATGATAATGCAGTGACAGCAACATAAATAGAGATTTGCAGTAAAATGTTGAGAGTATCCAGAATTTTTTAATCCTTTTCATGACAAATTATGTCATTATACCAATTTTTTCAAGTGTTAAAATGTGACACACTACCAGTATTTAATCCAGAATAAACTTCAGGTCCCCCAGATAAAAGCCTCATATAAAACTTATTACCAACTCAAAGAAGAAAATAATATTGTATTCGTTCCAGTCTTACTTTACTATATTTAAGTGATTAGATAAGTTATGCTAATAGTATTGACCATTTCATTTAGTAGATACAGGAGGAGAGAGGGAAAGGAATGAGTAGAAAGGGAAATGATTTCTATTTCTCCAACATTCTTACAGAACACTTACAGTGCTGCAGAAATGGTCCAAATATGGAGACTCTAATAAACCATTAGCACAGACTACACAATGCAACTGATGATGGTAATGTGTGTTTACAATTCTTTATATGCAACAGAAGTCGTTTCATAACTAAAGGAAGTGGGCATTTCTGGCTTCTCATATTCAAATGTTAGTTTTGATTCAATTCTAACTTCCTTATTTAAACATTCTTTTCTCCCAAATTAGCCAAGAGATTCTTTCTCAGTGAGCACAAACCACATGGAAAGTTACAGTTTTTAAGTTGCTCCCATTTCTTAGCTCTTGGTGAGCCAAACAAACTACATTGCTTCAAATGCAGAGATCGAATTTAAAAATTCATATTTGGGTTAAGAAATAGCATGGAAATTTCCTTCCCCATAAAATAATTTTGAGATCCATGTGAATTGATAAATGCCAAGAATTGGCACAAACACAGATCAAATGATCCAAAATGCTAGACACATCCATGTATAGACTTTATATCACCAATAAGTATATTAAGTGAAAAACAACTATAGTGATGAAATAGTTATATGAGATAAAGATAAAGATATAACTTGGTCTATTAAAAACTGGAATTTTCTATAATGGAAGATAAGTTAATACCACTTAATATCCCAGATGTGGGTGGGGCTCTAGGAAAAGGTGTGACTCAGTCTACTAAGGAAAAAGCTCTAAGGCAAAAAGTGACTTGTTCCAAGGCAAAATTCCAGACCAGCTGGGTTAGGTACAAAGGCTAAGTTCCAATAAGGCTATTGTTCCACAATCTACATCACTAATAAAAAAGATTTTTTCAGTGATGGCATATGCTAAAGATTATTTGGCTAACACCGTGACTCTTCTTAGCATATATGCTGTCAGTCCAAACTCATGCCTTGATTTCCTTATTACTAGTAACTGTAGAACAATTTTCCTTGTTTCAGAGGTTTCATTCCTTAGGCTATTCTTGACCCCACCATTTCTTCATCTATCTACTCGGATGTCAAATCCCTATTTCCCTTCTTTTCCAAGCCATGGTCTCCACATTTGATTTAATGTCTACCTACCTCATGCCTGGACTCTTAACGATTGTCTCTCAGTGACTTATCCTACCTGAATTTTCTCTGTCGTGTCCCATCCTCCACATTACTAATGGGATTCATCACTCCCTGACTCTGAATAGGCAGCAAGAGCTTTCTTTGGTCCAAATGGTACAGGCTCCTTGTCTTTGTTTCAGTGGCCTCTGAACCCTCCTGCAGGATCCCCTATGCCTACCCAATTTGAGAACATCCTCCACCAAGCTGGTCTTTCCTCTTATATCTAATCCATTTTTATTTATGTTGTTCTTTTCTCCTGGGAGTCCTACTCCATATGCCTCAAACCAATAGCACGTCTTCCATTAAAATTTTCACAGAAATTCCCATCCTTTTTCTGGATGCAAATGAAAATTTCAATTTTTTATCAAATAGGAACTTGAACAAGTTTTATCTCTCTTGCCATAGTATAGGCACATATGTCTTATTTATCCTTTACTCAGAAACATTCTAAACCCCAAAATTCTTTTTTTTATTTCTTTGATGTTTTTTATTTTTGAGAGAGAGAGACAGCGTGAGCAGGGGAAGGTCAAAGAGAGAGGGAGACACAGAATCAGAGCAGGGCTCTAGGCTCTGAGCTGTCAGCACATAGACCGATGCGGGGCTCAAACCCATGAATCAAGAGAACATGACCTGAGCTGAAGTCAGGCACTTAACAAACTGAGTCACCCAGGCACCCCAACCCCAAAATTCTTAAAATTACTTGTTGAATAAATGCAGTAATCTTCAAAAACCAAATACCATATTTACTATATGTGACTACTCTAAAAAAGAAAATTATTTAACCAATGTGTAACTAACCAACTCACAGACTCTGGATAGAAAATTAGTTCCCATTTCCATGCTTTGAACTTATATACAATTTGCATTAATGACTGACTGAGTTAATAAACTCGGAGCTATATTAACAATAAAAAGTGGCTGCATTTACAACAGAAACCTGATATAAAAACAATCCAAGAGGCACTCCGTGTGACCTCTTTTATAAAACATATACAGACTGTAAATTTCAGTCATTCTAAGCTTCACATTTCATAGAGCATGATCATTTAAAATGACTTCTGTAATTTTCAACCTAATAATAATCACAGCCTACAATTATTTAGTACCTACTATGTGTTGGACTCTGTGCTAAGAGCTTTACGTATATTCTTCTTTAATCCTCACTGTGAGATGGGTATTATTATCCTCATTTCGTAGGGGAAGAAACTGAGAATCACAGAGGTGAAATAACTTTCTTGGGACTTCCCAGCTAGAGGGTGAGAGAGCCAGAATTAAAATATATATTAGTCTGACATCAAAGTTTATGCTGTTACCCACCTCATTTCAGTAAAGATCTCTCTTAAATACAAACACAAATAAAATATTATTTTAAACCTCATTTTACCTATTATGTAATTTTGAGCATACTGGCATGTCATTTTGTCATGGTATCAATAAAAAAATTATTTTCTCACTCTTTTCAACCAATGACAATATTTACAGAACTAGTTAGTATTAGAGTACTTAGCTCAATTTATTGAATTTTGTTTATAATTCAATTAACTATTCACAACAATTTCAAAACAGGTCTAGAAGATGAATTTGCATCATCAGCCTCTTGTGAAAAATACTAAGATCACACAAAACTTAAGTGCCATGCAAATGAAATTGAGAATCACTGAATGTAAGTCAGTACAAATGCTGATAATATAATTATGTTATGTCAGATTCACCGAGAATAAAACAATTGTGTAAGGAATATTTCACAAGTATTGCCATTTATGTCATCTTAGAAAAATGATATATTCTGGAAAAATACTAATCTAATTTCAGAAATTAACCATTTTATGGCTGAAGGACCTGAATGTGAGACAGGAAACCATCAAAACCCTCGAGGAGAAAGTAGGAAACAACCTCCTTGACCTCCACTGCAGCAACTTCCTACTCAACACATCCCCAAAGGCAAGGGAAATGAAAGCAAAACTGAACTCTTGGGACTTTATCAAGATAAAAAGCTTCTGCACTGCAAAGGAAACAATCAAGAAAACTAATAGACAACCCACAGAATGGGAAAAGATAGTTGCAAATGACATATCAGATAAAGGGCTAATATCTAAAATATACAAGGAACTCACCAAACTCCACACCCACAAAACAAATAACCCAGTGAAGAAATGGGCAGGACATGAACAGACACTTCTCCAAAGAGGACATCCAGATGGCCTACAGGCACATGAAACGATGCTCAACATCACTCATCATCAGGGAAACACTAATCAAAACCACATTGAGATACTACCTCACGCCAATCAGAGTGGCTAAAATGAACAAATCAAGAGAATATAGATGG
>NC_043705.1:114439787-114459416 GCF_006229205.1 Suricata suricatta
AGAGGAAAAGAAAATTGGGGAGAAAGAGGGATGCAAAACTTGAGAAACTATTGAATACTGAAAATGAACTGAGGATTGAAGAAGAAAAGGGAGGGGGGAAAAGAGGTGGTGGTGATGGAGGAGGGCACTTGTGGGGAAGAGCACTGGGTGTTGTATGGAAACCAATTTGACAATAAACTATTTTTTAAAAAAAAGAAATTAAACATTTAGAGTGGTACTGAAGCCTATTTAGAAATATGTTTTCTATTTTAATGAAATGGACTTCATTGCTATACCAATGGACTTAATAAAACCATGGTAAAATAAATTTACCCTATAAAAAATTAGAATCATTTCATCAACTCAAGGTAACCAACAAATTTCAAGTATAGCCCAAATTTTTAATGCTCCATTTTTTTGTGTACACTGGTTAGGGACTATGGAATTAATGATGTCAGTAAAGAAAGTAATATTTTTATATGCTAAATCACTATAAGATATCTATTCATTCAATCATTCATCCAATAACTAAACTATTTATTGAGTACCAATTGCATGCCAGCCAATCTTCCATGTACCATGGAGAGAGCAGTGAGCAAGACAAATAAGATTTCTATTCTCCAGAACTTACCCTCCTATGGAGGGAGGTCAGTAAATAAGTATACAAATCAGTCAGCAAGGGTAATTTTAAGTAGTGTCAAGTACTATGAGGGTGCTAAAAGGTGATAATAAAAAAAGAACATCTAAAGAGCAACATTAAATCAGGTGGATAGAAAAGGTTATTTTGATATGATGGCATCTGAACCGAGAACTAAATGAAAATAAGGAGGAGGCCCATGAAGAACTGGGGCAAAGAGGATTCCGGGCATAAGGAATGATTCATGAAAAGGCTCTAAGATGAAAAGAAGCTCAACCAGCTCACAAGAGAATAAGGATGCCAGGGTGACCTGAGTGTTGCAAGCGATGGGAAATGGGAGAGAAGACGGTGTTGAAGATGTAGGAAAGCCAACTGACCTTTAGTACTACAGTGACCACATGAAGACCTTGGGATTTTTTGTGAATTGCAATAGGAAGCAAGGGTATAAGTAAGGAGGTGAAAGATGGAATGAGACAGACTACAAAAGAAATTAGGTCCCATTATATTGCTCACACAATTAAACAGTTTATTCTTGGGCACAAAAATAGAATTACAATGAATTTAATCCTTGGCTTGGGTTTCTAAAGTAGCTTTCCACTCACAGAAACTCAATATGCTCTGGAAATCACCATTTTTTAATTCTCCCAGTATAGGTTCTATTCCTCATTTTACAGCTAGGCATGGAGACAGGGTGAGATTAACTTATTTCCATTCCCTATAATATAATGACAGTCACCATGGAAAATGCACCCCAGTAGCAAGCTTGTGGCTGCTGTCTAATCAGGGCAAGTGTCTTGTCTTGCTGATTTCATTGAACACTTTTCCTCATCCTTCACTTCTGACAGAAGAATTTTTCTGAGTGCTTCTGGAAGACAAAATGCTACTCACTAAATTACAAGCAGACATGCAGTCCTGCTCTAATTGATGAATGGTATGAGTGTTATGAGTCACCAAGCTCCAAACCAACTTGATTTAGACACTTGAACTATTCAGTCATATCCTAAAAACGCATGGTAGAGAATGACAGTCTTATTGCTTTTAGGAAACGGAATCCTAAATAAAAATAAGATAGTATTTGGGGTGCCTTACTGACTCACAGTACAGACAAGTCAAATAAACACCATTCTCCAGTTTTTCAGCTAAAAGATCAGAAGCTTAAAAGAAGTCAGTCTTGAAAGTCAACCCATTAACCTCTGCCTCTCCATTATCTTGTGTTAGACTTTTAGAAAAACTTCTGTATAGCTGCAGCTCCTTACACCTCATAATCTCAAGAAGAGCTCAGAGGACTTGACGTGTCTTAGGAGCTGAGAAAGTGGGATTAGGACATTTAATGAAAATTTAAAAGATCACAGAAACTGTTCTGCAAGCAAATGACTGTGTTTCCTTAATCTCTCTGCAAGACTTTTGTAGTATAATAATGCAAGAAAGTTGCCATAATCATCACTCAAAAGTATTACTTCTTTGATTATTTTCTTTAAAATTACTAAGGACAAGAAAGTGTTGGTGGGAGAGTCCCGAAGCTGTTCAAGTGTCACTTCATGACAACGGATTATGCGGGCAAGTCCCATTGTGGGATATCCTTTCTTAATAAATTGAAAGGATAATTACTTCCTACAATAGCTTGTCCTTGGGTACATCACCAATACTTGTTGGTTTCCTTAACCTTGTCCATACCTCTATTCATAGTCCCCTCATTAAATTCTTTCCAAGTCAACCATTCTGACAGTGTCATCTGTTTTCTACTGGGATCCTGACTGATTCTACACCTGACCTCTGATCAAAAACCAGAATCCTTTGAAAGGGTAGCCACTTAAGATCTTTCTGAACCATCAGAAGCATCTTGTCCTTTGCCCTTCATTGTCCGCATCTTGTCCTTTGTTCTTCATTGTCCTTGTTGTAATTACTATGCTGTCACACTGTTCCTGGGGATCGAGAACAAGTAAAAACAAACAGCTCAGACCAACCAGTATTTCTTGAGCATATATGACATGCCCAGAACTGTGCTTCAAAACAGAAAATATAGACGTGGAAAATACTGTTCTGTCCATCCGGGTTCTCATATTTGGTTGCATGAGGGAGAGAAGTAGATGAGGCTGGAGATTTAGCTGAAAACAAGAAACAGGGGTACTTAATGCCATACTAACTGATTTATTTGGGTATAATCTGACAGGAAATAATATGTCTTTAAAGATTCCTAAACAGGGGAGTAAATGATCAAATCTAAATTTTAAAAATATTCCTCTAGGAGTATGAGGGTGGCTCAGTAGGTTAAGCATCTGACTCCTGATTTTGGCTCAGATCCTGATCCAAAGGTCATAAGATTAAGCCCCACATGAATGTCCATGCTGAGTGTGGAGCCTGCTGAAGACACTCACTCTCACTCTATGTCTCTTTCTCTCCCTCTGCCTCTCACCCTCACCCCTCAAAATAAATAAATAAACATTTAAAAGTATTCCTCTGGTGCAATAAACTAATGAGAGAATGATCTTGTAAGAAGAGGGAAGGAGACCAGGTACAAAATTACAATAGCCCCAGCAAAAGGCTGAAATAGTGGGCACAAAAAAGAAGAAACAAACAGAAGACTACAGAAACTGAAAAACAAATGGAGACAACTCACTAATTCTAGCAGTAATACTGAGGGACAGAAAATCATTGGTAAATTGTATGGGTTAACATAAGTGTTAACCATGAGTATCAGCTCAAATAAATTTATTGATTTTCCTCCTGACCCATACTACTGCTCTGTGTCAATTACTGGCATATTTTCTACTTGGAAATAATTAAACAAAATGTTCATCTTATCCACTATTGCTCCATTTTAGTAAAGTTTCTGAAATGCATCTGTTTTAATGAAATAGCATGGTGGTCATCATTCTGTTAGAAAGAATGTGGTGTGGTTTTTCTGTCTTACATCAGACAATAAGGAAAGCATTGGAAGCTTTGTAATGAAGTAGTGAAGCTATAATCATGCCTCAAACATGATTCCATCACATTTCACTTTCTCCATAAACTCTCTTTGAAATGAATGAGAAAAAAGGAAACATTCCTTCATCTTTTAAAACAGGGAACACAAAGTAACATAATTATACAAATACAAGAATAACTGATATATGGAGAGGTTGTTATTATAGCATCAATCATTGCTAAAAACAAAAGTATAAAAAGATAGAATAGCAAACATGCCTCTACCCAAACAGAAGGTCACTTATATGCAATGAAGCAATTCTTAAAATTCTTCCTCTACCTTTGATTTCTCCATATTGAATCATCAGAGAAATATTCTAAAACAAAAATCAAAGCTGTTATAACCTCATCATCTCTTAAGGCTCAATTCTTAATCCTCTTCCTTCTACGTGTACACTCCATTTGAGAACTCAACTAGCCCCACAGTTTCCAATACCTTCTCAATATTCTGTAGCTCCAGGCTACCTCTCCTAAACTGAAAGCCACTTTTCAATTCCTATCTACCGGACATTTTCTACGTGATGTCTTGCACTTGCCCCAAACTCAACCTAAAAATTAAAAAAAAAAATTTTGGGGGGGGCAACTGGGTGGCTCAGTTGGTTGAGTGTCTAACTTTTGGTTTTGACTCAGGTCATGATCTCACAGTTCATGGGATCAAGGCCCGCATCAGGCTCTGTGCTATCAGCTTGGGGTTCTCTCTCTGGGTCTCTCTCTCTGCCCCTCCCCTATTTGTGTATGCCCTTTCTCTCTCAAAATAAACTTTTTTTAATTAAAAATTTAAAAATAATAAAGCTAAACTAAAAACTCTAGAAATCCAACACAGAATCCATCATCTTCTCTCTCCTACCTCTGCATCAATTCACCCCATCATTCCATTCAAAGGACCACATTCTCCCTGCAGTCATCCAACCCTGAAATCCTGACATCACTTTTTTCATACTCTTCTATTTCATTCATTCCTATAAATGTTTCCTTCCAAATGTACATTATTCTTCTCTAGTACCTTCACATCTAGATTAATACCTGTAATATTTTAGTTGTATATATGATGCTATATAATCCTCCACATCAGAATGTTGAAAAACACTGCCTTGAATTCCAGGACTGGCTCTAACCAAAATGTGTAGTCATATGCAAGTTCAACTTCTTAATCTCCAATCTTCTCATCTGTAAAATGGGGATAATAAAGGTAATGGCTTCATAGGGTTGTCAAGAGGATGTGATGATATAATGCATACAAAGACATAGCACCATTCCTAGCCGCTAATAAGAACTCAGCAAATTTTAGCTGCTGATCCAATGCACCATACATTATAGTCAAGCTAGTTTTAGTTAACTTATATCATGACACTGCCTTGCTCAATTTCCATTTATGAGCCATCCATATAATTTATCAAATGATTCTCCCCGGAACTTGTTTTATTTGCATCTGAAGTCTTTCTTTACTTAAAAAGGTGTTGAAAACACCATACAAGATGCCTCTCTACTTTGTCACCAACAACTCCAAGTATCTAGGGCCTTGGAAGTTCTCCACTTTTGGTCCTTCTTCTAATTCATAACCAAAAAAGGAAACATCAGCCATTAACACATTTTTGTTTTTATACTAAAGCCTTAAAAACTCCACTAAAGACATTCACTTTTTTTTTAAGTAGGCTTCATGCCCAGCACGGAACCCAGTGTAGGCCTTGAACTCAAGGACCCTAAGAACAATATCTGAGCTGAGATCAAGAGTTGGACACTTAACCGTCTGAGGCACCCAGGCACCCCCTAAACTCATTCACTTTTGACTTTGAAAAACTGGAGTTCAGGACCAGGCACAAGTATAATTTCTTTTGGAATGTGATGTCTCTGGCCTGGTCAGGCAGATCATGGGATCTGAATGACTGATTTACTTATTGAGTTTTCACAGACAGGTGGGTTTCTGCAGGGTCCTCTGTCGATATGCCCTGATAAGTAAACACAACAGCACTGTGCGGCTGGGAAATGTTTCAAACCCTTTACAAAAGTTGAGGATTTGGCATTATTTTTCCCTCTCCATCATTTTTAAACCCTATTATGTTTCAAAGGAAATTCAATCCATCTGTTTCTGCTTCTTCAAAATGCTGTTGTTTTGTAAGAGCTATTTGATGTCACAAAGCCCAGTGAGTCTCCACAAAGCCATTTGCTTCCCAATAGAAGGCTATAGATCTCTCCAAGGGATTAATGAAACTAGAACCTCAGGCATCTTAGACCTCACAGACCTCTATCACATTTCTAGAGTGTCTCCCAACTTGAGTTTCCTTTGTGAAGAGCATCTCTGGAGGAAATTACTCTCCCACAGCTTCGTTAGTCACACACTTCAAAATATAGTCTCTTCTTCATATTTACCTTTTCAGAAACTTTACTTCGACCACTGTGTCACAAATAGGGAACACATTACCTGAGGGAAAAAACCCTCATGATAGGTACTTAAATTTTTTATTTTAATCTTGTAACAAGGACAACTTTCTAAGAAAAAGTTGCCTCATGCAGCAGGTCTAAAGATAGACTTTTGAGAAAAAGTACACAGAATTTAAAAGGTAACAACAATGAAGGGGCCTCCTTTGCCTAAGTTTCCATCCTGGAAATGAATAAATATAAACTAATAGATGCAGGTCATTCATAAAAATAAGCTGAACAATATAGCTTCTCTTCCTACCATTGTAGCAAGCTACCATTGTAGATGGAATCCTGGGAGCTCTGAACTGAAGCAATGAGGGAAATTAAATTTCAAAGTAATTAAGAAATATGCAATTTAAACAAATTATAATTTTGCCTTCCTGATGTCACCAGGCTTTTGTTACTGCTTTCTCAAATAAGACAGTGAATTCAAAAAAGGAAATAAATAAAATTAATGTGTTTTTGAACTCCATCAATCTGGTAATAGTAAGCTTTTCTATAGAGATGAATTTAATCAAAACAGAAAAGAGAACTGTTCATGCTAATTTATTAACATAATGTAGCCTGAAAACATGAGGATTCTAAAATGCCTACATAATTATGTGATATGTGATAATGCCATTTTCATTTCTTTTTATAAAACCTTCCCCTCTAAATACCTTCACAGTGGTGACTACATTATAAAAATGGAACTACGAGTGACATGAAGTTTGATACAACATCAACTAAATCTCTATGGTCATTTACTAGTTAAATGGACAACAGGAGAAATACATCTCTTACAGGTTACCAGAAATATATCAACATATATGAGTGGGTTTTCACCTTTGGCCAGTCTCTTACTTCACATGGTAATTTTTTGTTGATGGGTCTGGAATTCCTCCACAAGATAAAATTCTCCAAGCTATTTTCCTTTTGAGTAAGATAGTATAGCCAGTTAAATAATGCTAGAGCTAGTCACAATGGGAAACATGTACCTAACTTGAAACACAGCAAAGAAAGAGCAGACTCAGGTAAGACTGCTGAGAAAGAGAACAAATTCCCTTTTATTCAGATCATACAAAGTTACGATGCCCTAGGATGGACGGGTATGTGCACCAAAGACACTGACATCTTGCACACATCCCTTTTCCTTTAATATAGACATAATCTTGTTAAAATGGAAATGTATTAGGAAAGTCAAACAATTAATTGATGCAAGAAAGGTTGTTTCATGTTTTGTGTAAATCAAAGCTGAAAATTCATTTGAGGAACAGGGCTGTATTGTAGACTAAACACAATTTGGCCTGAGTATAGGGTTTGGTGCGGGTGTTAAAGTTGTTCTGGGCTACACATGGTCGGTAATCCTGAACAGAAATGTTAACTCAATTTGTCAGTATTATCTTTATGTCAACAGTAATGCTTAAATATTTACAATAGTCATAGTACGCTGAGAGTTAGTAACACAAGATAAATTGGAAAAATGCTAACAAAATGGATGGTACTAATAGAAAGCCTTGGCACTATAGTCTCTGATTTTATACACAAGAGGCTTGCCCGAAGGTAAGATTTTATTAGCTTCTATAGTTGATATGCTGCTCCAAAAGTTTCCTTAAAAATAAAGAAAAAAAATTAAAAGTTTTTGAAGGAAGCAAGGAGTTTGCTAAATTTATTCTATATAATAAGTTAACAGTTGAGTCTAAAGTATATGCTAGCTACTATTCTTTGTAAGAAGACATAAATAATATTGCACAACTTGAACTTCTATGCATTCTCTAGATATATTGCATTTTTAAACTCTCTACAGAATTAAACACTAGCATGTTAAAATACAGAACAAAGAGCTATGAAAAAAGAGAAAATGCCCTCTCTGTTCTTTCATGTTCCCAGCCCTGCTCCTGTTGCTACTGTTTGTTGTGTTAAAGGAGTGCTATGTGTTTAAATTCTTCATATCCTCAGTTCTTTGAAAAAACAGAGATAAAACTAATAAATACATCTCTAGAAGTAAAACATTGCCACTGCACCAAGCCACCTAACAAAAAGTAAATCAATCTTTAAAGCTATAAATCCCAGAATACCAAAAGCAAATAACAATTCTTATACCAAAAGTTATACATTTTAAGAAGGAAAAGAGTAAAATGAGGGGCACTAGGTGGCTCAGTAGGTTAAGTGTCCAACTTTGGTTCAGGTCATGATCTCATAGTTCGTGAGTTCAAGCCCCAGGTCAGGCTCTGTGCAGACAGCTCAGAGCCTGGAGCCCTCTCCAGATTCTGAGTTTCCCTCTCTCTCTGTCCCTCCCTTGCTCATGCTGTGTCTCTCTCTCAAAAATAAGTAAACATTAAGAAAATAATTTAAAAAAGAAAAATGAAAGAAACAAATGAAAAACATGTATAGATGTGGAACATATAAAATTATGAATACATGGAATTATCTTTTAAGTAAGAGAACAAAAACTGAGTGAAATTCCAAAATTAATTGCTCCCCATAAAAGACTAGCATTTGTTATCTACAAGGAAGAGAAAATGCAATGAAGAGGGCAAAAGGTACTTCCACTTTAAAGCCATTTTTTAGTTTTCAACCTACCTTTAGAATTAATTCATGAATTGAGTCTGTGTTTAAATTTCTTTTGAGAGAGAGACAGAGAGAGAGCGGGGAGGGTTAGAGAGAATCCTAAGCAGGCTCTATGCCCAACACTGAGCCTGACTCGAGGCTCAGTCTCACAACTGTGACATCATGACCTGAGCCAAAACCAAGAGTCAGACACTTAAACAACTGAAGTTGCTTAACGCAGGTGCCCTGAGTCTGTGTTTAAAGGAGAAAAGGCCACTTCCTTGAAATATGAGCATCCTACATCTTTATGCTTTGCTCCTTCTCACCATTCAAGCTTTCCTGTAAGAATATAGTTGTGACTGTTTCAGGAGAACTGATGGAAGATGCTCTAGCACTGAGAAATGGGGGACAAATGTTTCTGTGACACCTGCTTCTGAAGTACTCTGTACTTTGTACTTTATTGAAGAAAAAGCAGACAAATATTCTATCCAAAAGAATCTTCACTTTCCTTTCCTGCAAGAGACTTTTCAATCCAAACTGGTGGAGGAGAAAGCTAGCAGAGGTGGTCTTTAAGAACAGCAGTGTCCATAACCCTTTCCATAGAACCCGCTGGTTTCCCCTCATTTCTTCCACTCATGTCACAAGGACTTGGACACAAGTACTAAGCTTTTAAGAACTTTCAAAAAGAGCACTAAATAATCATTAGGATAGACTGTTCAGTTGAGTAAGTAATGAGAAGACAGAAGAGAAGACATGAAAACCAGTGACTTTTTAAGAATCCATAACTCACTAGGCCTGTGGCTATTCAATTCCACTTTAATAATACTAATCTTAATTTCTTTATAAGAAATAATTTAAGACCAGGGTCCCTGCGTGGCTTGGTTGTTAGGCGTCCAACTTTTGATTTTGGCTCTGGTCATGATCTTGCAGTTCATGAGTCTGAGCCTGGCATCAGGCTCTGCGCTGACAGCTCAGAGCCTGTTTGGGATTCTCTCTGCCCCTCCCCTGCTCATGCATGTGCTCGCTCTCTCTCTCTCACTCTCTCTCTCTCATAAATAAATAAATAAATTTTAAAAAGAAATATAATTTAATATCACTATACATGCTGGGTAACAAAGATTAGTATAAGTTAACAGATGTAGTAGATGAAGAAAGGATAACTTAGTAGATACTGGGAAAAGAAAGATGGAAAGAAGAAGCTAGAATCATGCCTTTTGAAAAACAGTGGTTAGAGATTTTAGAGATTCTTGAGAAATCACTGTCCCTCATAGATATTATAAAATGGGGAGAAAGGTATTTGTAAGCATTTAGGGTATAACCCTACTACCCAATCACAAAAGCACCATCTCCCCTTTTCTTCATATATAAACCGGTAACCCTAAGACCACTGATTTGGGTTATAATTACTATTCACAATTTTCCATTGTAGCTGCCACAATTATGATGGCTTTCTAGAAAGGACAAATTGATCACAGTTTACCCAAGGAAATACCTGGCAGAGAATTCATGAACAATTACAAACCAACGTCTATCCTGGACACTCCAATAGTGAACTACATACCAAAAGTGCCCCAAGGTAAGATTTTCATCCTATGTGGTCCCAACCAACTTCTCCGCCCCACCTCCTACAATTCCTTTGCCTTTTCCTTTGATATAGTTCCTTCCCTTTTAACATACTTATTCTCTATCTCAAGTGTTCTCCCTTCTTCTCCATAAAGGGAATTCTTCCCCATTCTTCAAAAATCTCCTTCAATATTGCCTCCTTTCCCACGTTCTCACAGGTGGATGGGTGCCCCTCATTTTAACTCCCATAGTACTAGTATTACTATTATTATTACAGCAGTGATCCTATTGTTGCTGGCTCCCTCACCAGAAAATGAACACCCTGGGGGTAGAGCTACTTCTTATTTATATTTGTATTCCCAGCTCATATCACAGTTTCTGGCATGAGCAGTTTATCTATCACCAGAACAATACATTGTTACAACTCACAGATTAAAAAATAACCATTTATTATTGCTCACAAGTCATCAGGTTAACTGAGTGGTTTTTCAGATCACAACTGGATTCACTCTTGCATCTTGCAGTGAGCAGAGTATTGAGCTGTTTCCTAACTATTCTGTTCTACCTTTGGGGTCACTTGGCCTCAGCTCTTTTCTGTGTGCATCTCACATCCCTCCAGCAAGCTAGTTCAGGCACCCACTCATGACTCGGCAGGGAAATAAGAGCAAGAAAGTCCAATCATGCAAAGGACAAGTGAAAATGCACACACGCTCCTTAAGCCTGACTACTTCTACACAGTCTACTATCTAGTGGCCAAAGCAAGTCTCATCATCATACCCAGAGTCACAGTGCAAGGGCACTGCCAAAGGGCAGAGGCACAGGGAGGTAAGAAAAACGCAGGTCACTAGTGAAAGCGATGTACTTCAGGAAGTGAAAAACAAATCTCGTTAAATGAGTAAACGGCTATAAGCAACAGATTTATTAATGGAAAACCAGGCAAATTTGTAAATTAGGCAGAGCTAGTCTTTATAACTCCCTTATGGCTAAATGATCCAACAAATAAAAGTCTAACACAGCATGCAGCACATTATAAGCACTCAGTGACTATTAGCTTCAGCCTCTTCCCCATTCTCTGCTTTTTTTTCCTTCTCTTTTTTTATTTAGGCTTCTATTTCAGAACTATCTTTCTCAATCCCCTATCAGTTTCATACTAAGAATGATGGAAACTCCTCTGTGAGACAATAGTCTTACTTTGCTTCCAAATATATCTTTGTTGTATCTACTCAAGAGGTTGTCAAGAATTAGTTAGCAATTCTAGTTAGCTAATTTCGAAGTTTTAATGAGTATGATTACATTTTCAATACCTTAACTTAAACTAACCAGTAATTTCAGGAACCAGAAAGGAAAGTGTTATCTTTGGACACTTCTACAACTATACCAACTTACTCAGGTCATATTCCAATTGCATGTTAGATCTGCTCTAGATTTTAAGTCTTAAGGAGCCAAAGCAGATGAACCATAGTCATCACAGTCTTCATTCCTAAAAATGTATTATTAAGTGGATTATATTATACAATTATTTTTTACATAAGGTATTATGAAAATTAAAAGGGCCACAATCATTTTTCAAAATCAATTACACTACAATCAATAATCATATGGCCATAAAATTTTAATGCCTAAGCCTTTTATGATTTATTTCCAGAGACTGAACTTCTGAATAATTATTAAAGATCTTTTCCTAAAATTAAAGAGAAATGAGCACCAGGCCAAGAAAAAAAAAAAGCAAGAAAGACAAGCATATACTCAGTGATGTGTCTGTTTAGCCTCATTACCCAGAAAACTGATGATCTCAAAATATGGAGTCACCAGGTGGCATTTGGACACCATTAGGAAATGCCTGGTTCTCAGTATAGGTAATAGAGGGAAGAAACAACAAATGTTTATTGAGTGCTACCATAAGTGATTCAGTCAGTAATGGGAACTACAGTTTGCAGAGGGCACAGATAAGATACCATGCCTTCTCTCAATAATTAAACTTATAATCTAGAGCAACTTACAGACTTTCAAGCTAACCATTGCATTGTCTAAAGTATGTATTCCCAAAACTCTTGAGTTTTCTTTTAAAGGCACTATGAGCCACCAACGAAGAAGTAATTAATTTCAGGTGGGGAAAAAAAGGAGAGTCTTGAGAAAAGAAAAAATATTGCTTTCAAATCTTAAAATATTAAAGTTTGATTCTGACAGCGGTTACTGGAGGAGGAGCCGAGGCTTAGTGAATAACAAAAAGCAAAGCTGGCATGAAAAAGTCTCTAGTGTTCACTGGGGAGCAGTGACAGAGTGGTGAGGTGTCGAGTGTGCATGTGAGGAATCATCTCAGAGGAAAGGTGCCTGGAAGGGTGTGATTTTAAATCAGATTTCTGACACTACAATACATTAAACACAGAAGCTGGAAGTTGTTCACGATTTCCCCTCCCTTCTATACCCAGTCCATTCGTATGGGAGAGGCTGGTTCTTGAAATTACTCATCAGTTTAAGTTAAAGTGTTTAAAATGCAAATATTACAGTCCTTAACACTTGGAAATTAACTAACTAGAATCAATAAAACCAACTCTGACACTTTCCTAAGGAAACATAATACAGGAAAGATTAAAAAAAAAAAAAAAAGGATTACCACAGCTGCTGTCTGGGAAATGGACTGGAGATGAGCAAGAGAAAAGCAAAGACAGGAGGCCGATGTTGTGTTCTGGGCAAGAGATGATTGGGGATGGAGAGAGAAGTAACAGAGTTGACAGTTACTGAAAAGGTAGCTATGGTACAAAACACCTTGAATAAATATTTGTGGGATGAATTGAAAACCTCCTAGTTTTTAGGGTGGAAATTCTGAGACTGGTATTTCATATTTCTGACAGTGTGACAGTGTGGATGAGTTTAAAGATAGCATTCTGAAGGTGCCAAAATTAGTTAAGAAACTATGATAAATACACAGGGGAACAAGAATTGAGACAAGGCAGAATAAAGGGAACTAAAAGATGAAATTTTAAAGAAACAACTAGGTAAAGCTAGAGGCCACTTTGGTAGAGATTTTAGAGAACACTAAAAAACAAAAGGCTTCTTACATAGTGGGATATGACACCACTAACAGGGCACAAAGGAGGCAAGTCAAGTTTAGGGAAGGAGAAGTTAGCAATTCTCTTTTAAACACACTGATCTGGAAATGAGAGATAACCATGTATAAAAAGACCATCACAGTTCCTGCTGGTTTGTATCAGGACCAAACTTGGAACCAGGTTCACAGAGCCTACCCACAATGCACAGTGGCCAGGTCATGAGGCATGCTGCTCTGCAGCAGGCCACAAAAGTATAGATATTTGAAGACATGAGGTAGGCACGTCTCTCTGGGCACAAATATAATGATATAAAAAAAAATAAAGAGCAGAAAAGAAATGAGACATGGCCCCAGATTTTCCCTGGAAAGGTAATATGCTTTCAATAAGAGACTTTGCATGGAGAGAAGCTCAGACAGCTCTCTTGCCCACACTCCCAATTTGGAACTCTCTACAGAAAGGATACAGAGAGTCCTGAAGTGTGGTTTTCCTCTGCTATCTTTCCATGTAACACAAATGGGAGGGGACCCCAGACAGCTGAATCTGAGTGAGGAATTTGCAGAGATTGGGGGATTGGAAGACTCCGAATCAATTACTGCGAAGTACACCACCCAGATAGGGCCCAGATAGGTCTGTGGTGCCATCATAAAATGGATGTGACCAAATCCATCTGGGAGTACCAAGAAGTACACCAACTGCTAACTTCTGCTATAAATGGAAGTGAAAAAAGCGCCAGTCGTATGGGCAAGGGTCACTAATGCAGAGAATCAAGGGACACCTTGCCCCAAACCCCTAATTTTCTGCTCAGACCAACCCTCCCTTACCATCCACCAACACCCCATATGACAGATACCATCTTAGGAACTGGAGGGAACAGAAGATGATTAAAACATCTAAGAGACTGGGCATTTGATTCTAGAGAGACTGAACATCACCCAAATAAAGTTATTTATATTTTTTTAATGATTATTTATTTTTGAGAGAGAGAGAGAGACAGAGCATGAGCAGGGGATGGGGCAGAGAGAGAGGGAGACACAGAATCCAAAGCATATCCAGGCTCTGAGCTGTCAGCAGAGTCTAACACGGGGCTCAAACTCACAGACCACGAGATCATGACCTGAGCCAAAGTCAGATGATTAACTGAGCCACCCACCCAGGTGCCCCCAAGTGAAGTATTTAAATTACAATTTCTCTAAGATTTAAACACAACTGAACATTTAGAATAGTTATTTTGGGGGAGGAGGGTGTTACCTAGAGGGTAAAGTTGGGAGACGAGATAAACTATTGATAAAATTAATGAATTATACTGATCTGCACATGTAAGTTATGAGTTATATTTTTGAACCTGCCATGTTACATAATAATGGTAATGGTAATAGTGTTGGTAATATTGGTTGAATAGGTTTCTTAATTGCCCACATTAGTAGGTAACATTCACCTGTCATGGCATTCTCAACATCAGGAACCATTTGACCTCATAGGAGAGATAGGAAAAACATAGTTCGTTGAATAGACAGTGAGTAATACTACCACTGGAAGTAGAATGTTGATTGATATAAAATGGATAGAAATAACCCTGAAAACTCAAAAGAAAGATCATGGAAAATCTTAAACATCCAACTTAGGAATTATTTCTTTAAGAATAGAAAGTAAATTCATATTTTTAAAGATAAGAATGACACTGGGAAAACCTATGCTTTAAGATTAACCTGATGGTTGTGTGAGGGACAGTTTATGGATGAGGTGTCAGCGAATATAGGTATCACAGATGGGACAAACTTGGAAGATATGGGTCCTAGGACATATTTTAACTATGACCATTCTGTTGTTCCCCACTCTAAAAACATCTGGAGCATTTTGTGAAATGAAATCAAGTTAAATAGAACACTGGAAGCAGTCTTAACATGGAAAAGGCAGAAAGCATGCAAACATGCACCAGAGGTATGAATGTATGAACAGGAAGGAAGACTCTGTGTTATGGATGGATGAGTGGAAGGATGGACAGATGAATGGATGGATAGAGACAGGTGCCAGGAGGAACATCTATACTCACTCTCCTAACTCACTGACAGCTCACTTAGTTTACCTAGGGCAGAGCAGGGCAGGCCCCCAAATTCTGAAACACACATCCCAGAAATAGTACTATAGCCACAAACCATATGAGAGATGGTGAAGACAGGGGCAGAGTGATGGCCCAAGAACACAAGGGTGCAGGTAGATGTGTCTTAGGCTCAGAAGACAGTCACTAACAATTCAGCTCTGCCATTAATTAGCTATATACTGTGAGAAAATTATTTAATCTCTCTGGACTCCATTTACTGCTCCTAACAAAATGAAGCATAGTAAATGCCTACCAAGGTACCTCTCACAGCCAGTGACTCTAAGATCTCAAAGCTCTTCCTTTCTGCTCTGAAATTCACAAATGTGTATGCACCTAAAGTCATGTCTTGCAAATTCGGTGCAATGGTAGCTTTTTTGTGGTAAATCTATTGGTTGCAGATGGGTTTCTCTTTCAGATTCAGTTCCACTCTAGTTCTCTTCAAAGAGAATGTTACAAAGCAGAAATGGAAATTTTCTACAATAAAGTTAAAGGCTAGGATTTTCTAGTTTGTCACAGAGTAATTATTTTGCTGAGGTTGTTTTCATTTTAATGCAACTGAAAGGAAAACTCATAAGATTTTCTGCATAAATATTTTAAGGATAACACCTCTGATTGCATCATTTTATTTTCTCTATCTAAATTTTGTGGTAAACTATACTTAAGCCAAGTTTTTTCATAGTCTAGTTATTCACCAAAATACCAAAAATAAAATTTGTTAGTTGACTACCCCTCTTCAAATGATTTTTAACTAATCAAAATGTTCCTGACTTTAATTAAAGAACTATATTTAAAAAAAGAAACATTATAGCATAAATAACCAGATATTTCAATATTTTTTAAAAAATTTTAATGCTTATTTTTGAAAAAGAGAGACAGAACATGAACAGGCGAGGGGCAGAAAGCAAGAGAGAGAGAGACACAGAATCCGAAGTAGGCTCCAGGCTCCGAGCTGTCAGCACAGAGCCCAGTGCAGGGCTCGAACTCATGAATCATGAGATCATGACCAGAGCTGAAGTCAGACACTTAACCGACTCTGCCACCCCAGGCTCCCCAGATATTCTCATTATTAATATCATAACATAAAATCCCTATTTTAAGACTGCCCTTAGCTCCAAAATCTTATGCCCCTTTCCACCCAAGACCCACGTTATCTCATTTTACTTACCCATATCATGTGTTAGTTTGATATGTCACCCCTACAAAAGAATTTAAAAGTCATAATTACTCCAGACTGTGCCTTTCCGATGTCTTTCAAACTTGTAGTCTTTTGCTCTATTTCACATCACTTTAGCTTATTCTGACAATTATTTTGCTTCTTGACAATGTGATATTTATCTTTCATTCACAAAAATACCACTCGCAATACTAAGCAATATACAGATGGGTCTTTGAAATATCTAATAATTTTTTTCTGCTAGTAATACTACAAAGGTGTTCTCGATCTCTAAATTGCTCTAAGTAACATCACTTAGGTGATTACAGATGAGTTTGCTACAAGAGCACCATTATAAAATATTCATATCAGGATTTTCAAAATTACTCAGCTAAAATTACATGCTTTAACATATTAATAGGTGTTTGTATTTCTTGACCTTAGCTTTTAGAGGTAGATTAATTATTTTAAAATATATGTGACTATAATATTTCCTCTCTACTTCACAATCCCAGTATTTTCAAAAAGGAAAAATAAAATTATACTAATAGCATATACATGTAAAGAACGAATCTATAAAATATACCTGAGAATGTGAATCTTGGAAAAGGATCTAGTTGCTGAATAAAGTCCAATAAAATACGAATACTTCTACTATCCCTAAGTAAATGGAGGCTCATTTATATGCTTCACCATTGATATTTACTATCATATGAATTGAAGAAAAGCAGCCGGTGCTTTAAAGCAGAACACAAAAGTAATGTTTTGAAAGGGGGTGAAATCCCATCTTGTCTTTGAGCTGTCATTTAAGCCCTTAGACTTTGCCCATATATTCTATTCACTATCCTTGTTCTCAACCTGTGTTACCTGATTCCCAGTATGGTTATTTCCACCTTTTGTTCACAAGTATTTCCTCTTAACAATACACCATTCAGAAAAAGGTATGTCTTTGAATTGTCAACTCGTACTCTGTTCTGACAAAAGATATCACTCCAGTGTTTAAAGACTATATGTTAGAAATCTTGAAAGTAACACCATTTGTTCGCCATTAGAAATGAGTTTAATTTGACAAGTGGTACTTTAGAAAGTACAGTCAATAACACTGAAAAACAGAATCCTACATTCCTAAATGTGTAAATATTTAGCATAGGTTAATATGATATCACTTTAAGGAATCTAAAAGGATTATTATCAGGTCTGATTTCAACATGCATTTGTTATGACATATTAATTATATAGTAAGGCCACTGTTCCCCAGGCAAGAAGAAACAAAAGATTGGGGCAAAAGTAAGTAATTGAAGGAAAAACTAAATGGTCTTCATTTCCTTGTGCTGGTGTAGATCAAATATACAAAATAGAGCAAGATCTCAATTGCCTAGAATCTGAAAGAAATAGAACTGAACCAAAAAAAGAGAAGTAAATTAGGAGAATTCACTACACTTTCTTCAAGCAACCATATAGCCTTATTTCTGATCCAATACTGCAATAATACTAAAAAACATATATACCTATAAAAAATCAAAATCTAAGAAAAAATTTGGAATATTAAAATTGTTTAAAATGCTAAATTGATGAATGCATTTAATATTCTATTACCTTATATATAAAATAATATATTTAAAATTCACTGTTGAATACAACTTTAGATATAATAAATGAGACTAATTTGTAATTTGTCAAAATATTACAAAAATATTAATTAAAATAAATATTAATTAAAATAAATATTAATAAAAATTAAGATAAAGCACATGCCACATACTGTAAAAATATAATTTATTACACTTTACTTGCATTTAAAAATGACAATATTCTTACTATTGTTTAAAAAGTGAAATAGATTGTTCTGATTCATTCATTGTAACGCATATTTTCATTTATTGATATTTTAGATTTAAATGAGTAGCTGCCTATAATTAAAATTTTAGCTACTGACTGATCAAAGGTGCTAAAGTCATAAACATGTTCACTGTTTTTTGGTTTTTACAAAAATAAACTTCTTCATTGAAACAGATTATCACATAAACAATGAACTAGTACAATACCTTCCACATAATATTATTTTAAATGTTTTTAGATCTTTCCAGATATCTAGACATATGCAAATATATATATGAATCATATCTGTACATTATTTGTTCACAAATGGCAGCAAACTGTCCCATGCTGTTCTATAACTCCTTTTGTTACTTAATAGTACTTCTCAGAGACTTTTTTGTATTAACAGATAAACGGCGTCCATACTTGTATTTGACAGCTGCATCCAATTCATATCACATCCATTCACATCAGTCCACTTCTGCTAACTACTTCATTCCATCATCTTTTCCTATTAACAAACAGTGGTGCAGTGAAATGCTGTATGGGCCTTTTTATATTCCATCCTTTACAAATGATCAAGATTGGAGCTGTCAAAATTACATTTTTGTCATGGAAAAAATTTCAACTCTCCAAGTCCTCATGTTGAACAGAATTGGAATATTTTCTTTAGAATTACTTGAAAAGGCAAATGAAAGCTTATGATAGAATGCTTGTATTTTCTTTTCTCTCTCTAGAACCAGTATATTGCTGGCAGCTATTGTATTAAAAAATAAAGTATATTTTCACTATCAAAAAAAACAAAAAACAAACAGTGGTGCAATTAAATATTCTTGAATAAATATCACCTCCCACATAGGTAATCACATCTGTAGAGTAAGCTGGCAGTGGAAATTCTGGTACAGAGACAGATATTCTGCTTTTTGTGAATTTGGATGTTTGCCAAATTTCCCTCCCATTCACCCTGAATAAGAATGAGGATTTCTCCATATTCTTCCAACACAGTGTGCTATCAAAGTCTTTTTCTTTTATCTTTTCTTCCCTGAGGGATGTGAAAAGGTATGTCACTGCAGTTTCATTTTCCATTTCTCTTACTCTGAGTGTGAATGAGGGTCTTTTTTTTTTTTACGTGTATTTTTTTGTTTGTTTGTTATTTCCTTTCTTTTTTTTAAATAGTTTATTTTCAAATTGGTTTCCATGTAACACCCAGTGCTTCTCCCCACAAGTGCCCCCCACCATGACCATCACTCCACCCTTCCCTCCCCCTCCCCTTTAGTCCATGGTTCATTTTCAGTATTCAATAGTCTTTCATAATTTGTGTCCCTCACTCTCCCCAGCTCTCTTTCCCCCTTCCTCTCCCTATGGTCCTCTGTTAGGTTTCTCCTGCTAGACCTGTGAGTGCAAACATATGGTATCTGTC
>NC_043705.1:114459516-114518185 GCF_006229205.1 Suricata suricatta
AAGAGACTGTCTTTTTTCCATTGGACACTCTTCCCTGCTTTGTCAAAGATTAATTGGCCATATACTTGTGGGTCCAGTTCTGGGTTCTCTATTCTATTCCATTGGTCCATTTATCTGTTTTTGTGCCAATACCATACTGTCTTGATGATGAGACAGCTTTGTAGTAGAGGCTATAGTCTGGGATTGTGATGCCCCCCGTTTTGGTATTCATCTTCAATATTGCTTTGGCTATTCGGGGTTTTTGAGGGTCTTTTAATATGTTAAAGAAACAATCTGATGTGCAATTTGGTAATAGTTACCAGCAATTTGATACTATGAATTTATTAAATCTAATACCATTCCCATTACTACAGCTGTTTCTGCCAAAGGCCAACTCCACGCGTGCACAATATCCCATCCTCTCTCAAGTGATCAAGGAGGCTGCTCCCGCAAATCTCCCCTCCTGTGCCACAGTGGATCACTACCATTTGCATACATGCACCCTACATTCCCTCTTAAAAACAAAACAGAATCAAAATCTTCCTGACCTCGTATCTCCCAGATTTCATTTCATTTTTCTGCTCTTTTACAGCAAAACGCCTCCCCCAAGAAAAGGTCTACACTCACTATCTTCCTTTCTAAAAATTCCCTTCTGAATTTCTGAATACAATCCTCCTTCCTCAACACTCCAGAGAAATAACTCTTACTAAAGTCACTAGTTGACCTCCAGGTTGCTAAATCAAATGGCTATTTCCCAAATCATCTTATCTGATCTAACAGCAGTATTTGAAATTCTCGATCACACTCTCCTCCTTGAAACTCTGTTTTTTCACTTGGCACCCAGGACACCAAATTTTTGGGTTTTCCTTCTACCTCACTGGCAGTGCCTTTGGTCTCTTTGCTGATTTCTGCTCATCTCCCCAGCCTGCAAATGCTAGATGCAGAGCATGGCAGGGCTCAAACCTCAGGTCTTATCTGTCTATACTAATGCCCTAATGATCTCATCCAGTTTCTTTCTTTATATACCAACTATATTACTAATGCCACCAAAATTATATTTCCAACCTAAATATGTACCCTGAGCTACAAACTTAAATAGTCTACTGTCTAAGTGACATCTTGCCACAGGTGGCTAATAGGAATCTCTAAATGTTCTAAACAGAACTGATTTTCACCTCCCCACAGAATTTGTTCTGACCATAATCTTCCCTATTTTAGCAAATTGCCAATTCCAGTTGTTCAAGCCAAAAATCTTGACGTCCTCTTAGACTCCACTCTCACACCACATATTCAATACATAAGAAAATCCTGTTGGTTTTAATATTCAGAATGCAAACACTTCTCACCTCTATCTCTATCATGCTGGTCTTAGCCAGCATCAACTCTTGCCTGGGTTATTGCTGTAATCTTCTAACTGGCTTTCATCTTTGTCCCATAAAATCGAATCTCACATACTAGCCATGGTGCTTTTTCTAAAACAGGAGTCAGATTAAGTCAATTCTCTATTAAAATTCCTCCTGTATCTTACCATCTCATTCAAAATAAAATCCAAGGTTACACAAAGGCATGAGATGTTACATGAGCTGGCATACATGCATTTCGGAACTTCTTTCCCACACAGCTCTCCTCTTTATGTTTCCCAGTCCACACTGGACTGAGGCTCTTGGCTCTTCCTAAGCATGCCAACCACGCTGCTCCTTCCTGTTCATGTACCTGCTGTTCTCTTTTCCTAGAATGCTGTCCTTCCAAGAGAGCCACAAGCCTTGTTATCTCCTTTCCTTCAGATACCTACTCAACTCTCACCTTAGTAGAGGAGGCTAATCTTATTCTCTAGGCAATTAAAGAGCAACTGGAGGTTTATGAAAAAAGAAGATATTTTATGAAGGCTAATTTTGTCTTATTTGAGTGGAGAAAAATTGGAGAGATCAGTTGGGATAACATTATGATATTCATGGTATAAGGAGGACCTAATTTCAACTGGTGAACTGTGTAAAATAACAACCTTCATCTCCTGATATGCTAAAGAGAAACGGATATTCATTAGTGGTATAACCAAATGGATTTCCAAATGGAAACCTCTATGATTGTTTCTCCTCTGTCTGAAGTCTTCAAGATGTTTTTCTCATCTAGATACTCAACTTATGTTTCAGTTTCCCCCACCTCGATAATGGGGACAATAGTGCCTACCTCAGAGAAGCATTATGACGGTTACATAAAATGACTCATGCAAAAATATTTAACACAATTCTTGACACAAAATAAGCACTTCATAAGTATTAGATATTACTATTTTATCATTCTTGGTTTTCATTCTTTTATTTTAAGTTTATTTACTTTGAGAAAGAAATCAAATGGGGGAGGAAGGCCAGAAAGAGAGGGAGACAGAGAATCCCAAGTAAAATCCATGCTGTCAGTCCAGAGCCCTATGCAGGCTCGAACCTACAAACCATGAGATCACGACCTGAGCCAAAATCAAGTTGAATGCTTAAGGGACTGAGCCACCCAGGTGCCCCTTGGTTTTATTGCTAATACCACCACCAACTGAAATCAGGTCCTCCTACACCATGAACATCATAATGTTATCCTAACTGATCTCCTCTCCAATTTTTCTCCATTCAAATAAAACAAAATTAACCTCCAAAATACCCTCTTTTCTTAAAAACCTCCAGTTTTAATCACCTAGAGAATAAGATCCATGCTCTTTAGCCTGGCATTCAGCACCTTCACAATCAGGCCTTATCAGGACTTACCTCTATAACTGAACTGCCCACTGCTTCACAACAAATCAATGCTCTGAGTGCACCTTACATACATTCCCTGTGTGGCCCTTTGCAAGTATCATTCTCTCTATCTAGAATTTTTTCTCCTTTGAATACATAAAGATCCAGCTATTTTCAGATATTGCCATGCTTTAACTGAATTTTTTTCATTCTGAAATACTGTCCCATAAAAAGAGAAGCTAAAAATTAAAACTTTTATGTAAACCAAAAAAAGAGAATAAGATCATAAAAAAGCATCAAAATAACAAAGTAATACAAATAAATGAAGGTATATCAGGGATCACAATAAATGATAATATTTCAACTCAGATAAAAAAGAAATACTATACCATGTATTGCTTATGCCAATACTGTCCATAGTAATATAATGTGAACCACACAGGTAATTTTAAATTTACCAGTAACCACATTACAAAAGTTAAAGAAACAGATGAAATTAAATAAACTAATACCTTCAATATATGTAAAATAGTATCATTTCAACATGTAATCAATGTAAAAGAATTATTAGTGAGATATTGTATATTATTTTTTGTCTTGTTTCCAAAACCAAGTGCATATTTTACATATATAACACATCTCGATTCAGACACCAAATTTTCATAAGAAATAATTGCTCTAAATTAGCCTTTATATAATATACAATCAAAAAGTAAATTGACAGCCTTTCTTCAGGCAGCCAGGAAGATGGTTGAACTCAGGCTGAATGTGCCTACCAAAAGCAGCCCAACCATGTTTCAAAATCAGAGGATCCAACTTGGAGAAATTGGAAAGCAGACACTCTCATGCTACTACAGAAACACCAATCTAAGCTTCAATCCTCCCAAGAAGGCCACTGAGGCCACCTATTATTGACAAGAAATGCCCCTTTCCAGGTAATGTCCCCATCCAAGTGTGTGGTATGGTGACCAAGATGAAGATGCACTACATCCCCATCCACTACATCCAAAAGTATAATCGCTTTGAGAAATCCAAGAACATGCCCATGCACCTGTCCCTAAGCTTCAGGGATGTCCAAATCAGTGACATTGTACCAGCAGTTGAGTGCCAGCCCTTGAGCAAGATGGTGTGCTTCAATGTGCTCACAAAGTCATGAAGGCTGCTGGCATCAAGAAGCAATTTCAGAAGTCCTGAGACTAGACATCTGCCCACACACCCCAAAATAAAGTTATTTTCCCACCAAAAAAAAGTAAATGATATACCTAAGTTGTTTCACACATTCATGAAAGTTTTTAAATAAATTAAAGAGATATCTGCTTTGGGGCACCTGGGTGGCTCAGTCGGTTAAGCGTCCGACTTCAGCTCAAGTCATGATCTCACGGTTTGTGGTTTCAAGCCCTGCGTCAGGCTCTGTGCTGACAGCTAACTCAGAGCCTGAAGCTTGTTTTCAGTTCCTGTGACTCCTTCTCTCTCTGACACTCCCCTGCTCACGCTGTCTCTTTCTCTCTCTCAAAAATAAATAAAAACACTTAAAAAAAAGATATATCTGCTTTTAAATTTAGATGTAAAATAATTAAAATTAAATAAAATTTAAAATTCAGTTCCTCATTTGCACTCACAATTCGATTGCTCAATAGCCACCTGTGGCTAGTCACTACTGTATTAGACATCAAAGACTAATACCTTTCATCAGACTAAGTGCATTATCTTATGTCACTATCTTGTATATGATTCATCATAACAATGAAAATTATCTCATTGGTCACCAATGTTCTGTCCCCTATAAAATACTTACCATTAGTGACAGCTATTTCAAATGAATGTTTTATTTTTTTTAATTTATTTATTGTTTAATTTACATCCAAGTTAGTTAGCATAGAGTGCGACAATGGTTTGAGGAGTAGATTCCTTAATGCCTCTTACCCATTTAGACCATCTCCCCTCACACAACCCCTCCAGCAACCCTCTGTTTGTTCTCTATATTTAAGAATCCCTTATGTTTTGTCCCCCTCCCTGTTTTTACATTCTTTTTGCTTCCCTCCCCTTATGTTCATCTGTTTAGTATCTTAAATTCCTCATATGAGTGAATACATATGATATTTGTCTTTTTCTGACTAATTTGCTTAGGGTAATACCTTCAGTTCCATCCATGTAATTGCAAATGGCAAGATTTCATTCTTTTTGACTGCCAAGTAATACTCCAGTGTGCGTGTGTGTGTGTGTGTGTGTGTGTGTGTGTGTGTGTGTGTGTACCACATCTTCTTTATGCATTCATCCATCAATGGATATTTGGGCTTTTTCCATACTTTGGCTATTGTTGATAGTGCTGCTATAAACATCAGGGTGCATGTGCCCCTTTGAAAAAGCATGCCTGCATCCCTTAGATAAATACCTACTAGTGCAATTGCTGGGTGGTAGGGCAGTTCTATTTTTGATATTTTGAGGAATCTCCATACTGTTTTCCAGATTGGCTACATCAGTATGGATTCCCACTAGCGATGCAAAAGAGGTCCTCTTTCTCCACATCCTTGCCAACATCTGTTTTGCCTGACTTGTTCATGCTAGCCATTCTGATAGGTGTGAGGTGGTAACTCATTCTGGTTTTGATTTGTATTTCCCTGGTGATGAATGATGTTGAGCATTTTTTCATGTGTTGGTTGGCCATCTGGATGTCTTCTTTGGAGAAGTGTCTATTCATGTTCATTTCTTCACTGGATTTTTTGTTTTCTAGGTGTTGAGTTTGAGAAGTTCTTTATAATTTTTGGACACTAACCTTTTATCTGATATGTCATGTCCAAATATCTTCTCAACCATTCCATCAGTTGCCTTTTAGTTTTGCTAATTGTTTCCTTCACTGTGTGGAAGATTTTATTTTGATAATTTCCCAATAGTTCATTTTTGTTTTTGTTTCCTTGCCTCTGGAGACATGTTTGGTAAGAAGTTGCTGCAGCTGAGGTCAAAGAGGTTTTTGCCTGCTTTCTCCTCGAAGATTTTGATGACTTCCTTTCTAACATTTAGGTTTTTTGTCCATTTTGAGTTTATTTTTATGTATGGTAGAAGAAAGTGGTCAGGTTTATTTTGCTGCATGTTGCTGTCCAGTTTTCCCAGCACCATTTGCTGAAGAGAATGTCTTTATTCCATTAGATATTCCTTCCTGCTCTGTCAAAGATTAGTTGGCCATACATGTGGGAGTCCATCTCTGGGTTCTCTACTTTGTTCCACTGATCTGAGTGTCTGTTTTTGTGCCAGTATCATACTGTCTTGATGATTACACCTTTGTAACATGTCTTGAAGTCTGGGACTGTTGATGTCTCCAGCTTCGGTTTTATTTTTCAAGATTGCTTTGGCTATCTGGAGTCTTTCTGGTTCCTTACAAATTTTAGATTGTCTGTTCTAGCTCTGAGAAGAATGCTGGTATTATTTTGATAGGGATTATATTGAATATGTAGATTGCTTTGGGTAGTATCGACATTTTAATAATGGTTGTTCTTCCAACCAGGAGCATGGAACATTTTTCCTTTTGTGTGTGTGTGTCTTCTTTAATTTCCTTCATAAGCTTTCTAGAGTTTTCACCACTATATATTTTTCACCTCTTTGGTTATGTTTATTCCTAGCTATTTTATGGTTTTTCAAATGAATGTTTTAGATGTGAAGTCTATACAGTCCACTCTTTTCTTCTTTGAGTCACTGAAATTCCAAATATACATATACATTTGTGTGAATGTGTATGCATGTGAAAGACAGAGAGTTTATTTTCCCCCATAATCTCCTATTGCATCTCCATCGATCTGGATAACCAAAAGTTAATTTAAAAAATTGGAAATAATCTGGTATTCCATTTGATGTTGCCACAGACATCAGGAAAGCAAAACTTGACTTGAGGAGATGGGTTTACTACTAATGCTTTGTGATGACCAACAAGTCTTCTCTCATTTCCTAAAGACACAAACTCTAGTCTCTACACCAACAAGGATGTGAGTTCCAGAGACATAAGACTTCTACAGAAACTAACTCTATTCCAAGTCCCACAAAAGTCAGTTTAGGAACAGCTGACTTTAGATATAGTTTTATAGAAGGTAACCAACCTTAGTTTTGAAAATTACTGAGGACCAGTAGACATGTCACTCAAATTGACATTTAAGGACAAAAAATCCTATTAAAGACTTTATTATCCTCAACACTAAAAGAAAGACATATTTATGAAATTTGCCTAATCTGGGCATAGCATTTTAGCTTCTGGAGGTTTTCAAGCATGCATGTGCAGCCTGAAGAAGATGCAAGATTCAGCTGAATGTCAGAGCACATTACCATGGAAAAAAAGACATTTCAGGAATTTAGGATCCATGAAATCCTCACAAATTCAGATATAAGTTGCGTATTATGAACAATAAGAATTTACAGAACACCTGCTGTGTGCAAAACACATGGCTTTCCCTTGTGTTGAAATTAAATTTCCTCTACTTAGATATCAGAGACCACCTTACTTGTTCTCCAGAAGCTCAAGTCCATACATCTGTCAGGACACAGCCTCCCTTCTCTCTATTGTAGATGACCCCTTTCAACCTGGTCCTCACCTCAGAAAAGTACTGGAAAAGCCCAGTGATCACACTCAGAGAATAACTAATCATATCTATTCTCCTTTTCAATTTTCCCACAATTATTTCTGTCTAAAAGACTTTGAAAGTCTATTTCTAACCAATGGAAAACAAATTTAGACAAAAATTTGTCTCTAACTCATCACATTTCTTCTCAGTCTATCCCACCTTCCTTAAACATCCCTATAAAATTACAAAAAAAGTGTCCCAATATTTTACTGATCAGAAAACCTCTATTTCAAAATAAATACTTCATATTCCTAAGATTGTGCATGTTTACTTCATATAGATATAAGGATAGATTTTATTCATATTTAAAATATATTGTGGAACTTCTTGAAACTCAGAAATCATTTCTTTCTACCTTTTCCCTGCTTTCCAGTCCACAGCTGGATACGGATTTATAGCAAACCTTCACGGGCATTAACTCACACTGGAATCCTGCTTTCAAAAGGACAGGCCTGAGAAGAAGATTTTGGTAGACATGACTTTATTTTCAGAGTAGGAATAAAGGAATAAAATAATCCCTATAGATCCCACTCTAGACCTCCCCAGCCGGCTGCTATGACTCCTCACCTGGGCCCTCTTGGGAAACACAGGAAAAAGAAAAATGAGAGATCAGGACAGAGCCTGGACACAGCCTTAGGCTAGGATTTGCTGTAAGTAAACAGCTTCTGACCCGAACTTGCTAGCATTCTCTCTCTCTCTCTGAGGCAGCAAAAGAGACAGGAAGTACACAGTGGGGCTCCGGATTTTCAGTAGGCCCCTTCAAGTCAGATCACCTTACACCTGTACATTTTATCTCTGGAACACACTGCTTTTCCCAAAAGGATGCCCTCTAAGCTGGATATTCAAAGTCGAAAACAAGTCATTGGAATCAAAGCCCACCAGCCACAAAGAACATCCACTTAGGATAACTATATCCACTCAGTTGTCAAATTTGGCCACATGGGTCACTATCACTTTGTTTTCTGGTAATGGTTTCACTCAGGGCTAAAGAAATTTTACTCTTACCTTTATAATGTTTCTTGAAAAGATTAAAAAAAATTAAGTTCATCTGATCTGGGTAATGTAAGAGAAAAGAGAAGAAGAATCTCCCTCAAATCAAACTATAATTCTGTATTTAAAGCTACAAAAAGCTACAACATAATAAAATATAAATATAATACTTTACACTTATATGGTGTTGGTTCTTAGAACAGGCACTATTCTAAGAGCTTTAAGTATACTAATTTATTTAATCATAATTGAACAACCATAAGAAATTTTTCCAATGGCCACATTCAAGACCCACAGAAGCGAAAACATTAAACAGCAAAATGCTTTTTCCTGTAGGCTTGCATTTGCCTTTTCCTGAAAGGGAAATGTCAGGCGAACTAGTAGAATGTGTAAGGTGACATAACACCTCCTTATCCCAATGGCCCTTACTCACTCCTCATATGGAGACATTTCCTATAGAGCTGGCACAACTCAACCCTGCAGGAAAACTCACTTGGCAAACTGCCCTTCCCAGCAGCCAGTGGAGGCCAAACAGAGGAAGCATAATTGCTTCTCCACACTGGCTACTCGCTGGCAGATTCCGGAGCTGTCACTGGCTGTGGCTTCAGGCTTATCTAGAGATGTGTCACATGTTTGTGCTGTTATGTGATCCACCCTGGCTGCCTTGTGCTCCTCCAAACTTTTTCCATTCAGTGACTTTTACACATTTCTAACAATTGTGAATGAGGTGCCAAGTGACTGTCAATCACAAGGAAAGGCTTTTGTGGGTTAGGGGAAGGTGCTCTCTCACCACCTGAACGCAGTCCCAGCCCAACCATCAAACTAGAGCCTTAACAGCTCGAGTTCACTTCCCACAGCCAGTCCCATCCCAACAATTCAACAACTGGCCGCCCACCACCACCTCTGGCACCCATAACCTCTTCACTGAAACTTCCCTTAGGAAACCACCCTGTAACTGCTAAATCCGGTAGACACTTCTCAGGCCTCCTTATTCGACTTCTCTGAGGCTGTGATGCTCTGGGACCATTCCCTTGGAACTTTCTTCTCCAGGCTGCCCAGGACCATGCTTCCCTATGTGCCTATCACTGAAGCTGCAACTTCTCTGCTCCCTTCTTTACTTATTTCCCTCCGCCCCTCTTACATGTTGGCATCACCCAGGTGTCTTAGCCGAGTTCGGGCTGCTCTAACAAAGTACCGTAGACTGCATGACTTAGGAACAACAGAAATCCATTTCTTACAGTTCTGGAAGCTGCAAGTCCAAAGAGATTGGGGAGCCAGCACTGTCAGGTTCTGGTGAGGACCCTCACCCAGGTTGCAGACTCCCAACTTCATGTGGTAGCCTCACATGGCAGAAAGAGGATTTGAGAGCTCACCGGGGTCTCTTTTATATCCCAATCCTGAAGGCTCCACACTCATGACTCAATCACCACGCAAAGGCCTCACCTCTGAATACTACCATATTGGTTGTTAGGATTTCAACCTATAAATTTGAGGGGGGACACATTCAGTCAATAACATAAGGTCTATGTCTGAGCCTGTGTCCTTCCTTCTCTACCAATTTTCCCTAGAGAATCATATCTGTGTTTGCAGCATCAACCTACATGATACAATCTCTAACCCTCATTTTCAACTCTCACCTCTCTCCTGAGCCTCAGAGATGATCTTTTTTTTTAATTTTTAATGTTTTATTTTATTTTTGGGAGAGAGAAAGACAGCGTGAGCAGGGGAGGGTCAGAGAGAGAAGGAAACACAGAATCCGAAGACAGGCTCGAGGCTCTGAATTGGCAGCACAGAGCCCAACACAGGGCTCAAACCCATGAACTGTGAGATAATGACCTGAGATGAAGTCAGACCCACTTAACCAACTGAGCGCCCCAGGCCCCACCAGAGACACTCTTGTAACTCCCCCGGGAACCTCTCAACCTGGATGCTCACATGTGCCTCACACTGAAACACATTCTTCCCCCCACCCCCGACTCTCTCCTCCCCAACAAACTCTTCTCCTGAATCCCTCATGTCAATTAGTGGTATCACTATTGTCACAGCTGCTACGCCAGTTTGAAGCATGGCTATAAATTCTTTGATATATCTGAGGTTTCTAAGGTTGGGTCATAACAAAACTGGCAACACATGTTTCTGCCTTGGTTTCTAGAAACATATGTTCTTGGAGCCTGGAGCCACGATAAGGAAAGTTCAATGATGCTAAGATGGCCATGCATGAAAGGTCATATTTGGATGCTCAGGCCTCTCTTGTGAGTGAAGAGGCCATCTTTGAAGTGGGTCCTCCAGCCCCGCCTTTCCAGCCCCAGCCATTTTAGGCACCCCCTGCCATTGCATCATCCCACAAAACATCCCAGACATTGTGAAGCAAAGGGAAGTTGTCACCACTGTGCTCTTTCTGAATTCCAAACCCACAAAAACCATGAATATTAAGTAAATAAGAGATTGCTTTACACCACTAAATTTTGGGGTGGGTTGTAACACAACAGTAACTACCATCTTCCCAAGCTTTAAACATGGAAGTCATTACCTTCTTCTCTCCAATGTTTTTATTAACAAATAATTTCATTAAAGCTCTACTATGTGCCAAGTACTATAGCAAGCACTAATGATACCAATGAATTATGGTCCAGGTAGAAATGCAGTGCAAAGAAAATAAATCACAACAAAATAAAACAGCATCTCCCAACCTTGTTCCAGAGCCATAAGACAGATGTTTTTCAAAAGAGATGTTTCATGGTCAATCAATCCTAGAACCATTGGGTAAAAACAAGTTTCTTCCCTAAATTATCTCTCAGGACCATTAGTACTCAAATGTGTACAATAAATATATGAGAAGGCTAGAGCACAGAGTTCCCCAAAATTATCTGACCATAAGACAAATTTGGGGGGTTTATTTCTGTTTATTTCATCTGAGAGAGAAACTCAAGGAAATAGAATCCTGCAAAGGAGCCTATGAGAAGGGGCATCAGAGCCTTTGCTTGGTACTCAGGGGGCAACTTAAGTTATCAAGTTATTAAGAGTGAGACAGAGAGAGAAGGAGAAAGGTGCCAGGTGGGCAAGCTGTGGGAAGGCAACAAACAACTGTGTAGAGATAGTGAAATGCGAACAGACCTGGCTATTTAGGGAAACTCTAAGGAAATGCTATAGAACTCTAATATTTTTGTCTCTTTCCGAGAGACAGACGCTAGAATTTCAAGTTCAGGTCAGAAGTTGTTTACTTACAAGCAAATCCTAGCCTACGGCTGTGTCCAGGCTCTGTCCTGATCTCTCATTTTTCTTTTTCCTGTATTTCCCAAGAGGGCCCAGGTGAGGAGCCACAGCAGCTGCCCCAGGGGCTTCTCATTCCTTTATTTCTGTATTTACAGTAGATGTTTTCTTCCTTTAATCTCTGTTTCTCATGTCTGCATTTGAAAGTAAGAAATCAACTTGATCTAATGTACCCACAACTTTTATAATAATGCACATGAGACGCTGTGGTTTAGATAATCCCGACCATATCCAAGATGTGATTCCTTCATTTAATAGCTTTGTATTTCTCAGGTAAAAATAGTGCTTCTCAGTCTGGGATTATTTAAAATATATCTGCCATGATTCAACATAAGGAATGTCTATTAACGTGTTGGTATTTTACAGAGCAAATGCTGAAAATTTTTACTAAAATCCACAAGGCTATTTTAAGGTGATGGGACAAATAACAAAAAAACAAAGATGATGACTGGAGAATGTAGATACTGTAAGAGTCTGTGTGTGTGTGTGTGTGTGTGTATATATATATATATATATAGTCTCTCTCTGTCTCTCTGCCAAAACATAAGGCAGACTTAAAAGTCACTTTTATTTTTATATAAGAATTATCTGTCTCTCTTTCTCTCTCTCTCTCCCTCTCATCCTTTTAAGTGATGGAATATCAATGAGGGAATTCTAACGATTAAAGCTAATGAAGCATAAGACCAGTAATATTAAAACCAAGTAGGTTTTATTCTGGAGCTGATGAGCTATTACCTGCCCGATTAAAGAACGTTTCACTAGAATTTCTGAGAGGACCGCCCACTCTTAGAGGCTAGCATGCTGTGAGCAACAATGTAAGGTGTGACAGATCACATCTCTGTGCTAACTGAGACTGCAACATAGAAATACTGAGGACATCCCTTCAGCTACCTACATAAAAGTGTCTCTAATCTGACATATTCAAGAATCAGAAAGGGGAAATCTCCAAGTAGGAGACCCCACCCCATGCCTCAACAAAGATCAACAATTAGCTGTCTATGAACAAGAAAAGGTCTAGGAGAGTTCAGGAGTCCACTTAACAAACTTCAACAATGCAATGGAACACACACACACACACACACACACACACACACACCAAAAAAAAAAAAAACCAACCTGAGAATAATCGCCCAAAAAGAGAAGGAAGAACAGCTTCGTTTTGCCTGCCTCATCCCATCCTTCAAGCCAGCACTGCTTAGGGCCAAGAGGAAATTCCTTGGCCAGAAAGAGTTCCCTGGCTGGGAATAGGGAGAGCAGGGTAAGTGACCAGCTTCCCAGCGTTTCAGGGCACCAAACAAAGGATCCACTTCAGCTTTCCCCCACCCAGAGTCCAGCAGAGCTGAAAGGAACTGAGACAGGATCAAGGAAGAAGAGCTGGGGCCACCAGTATTAAGCCACACAGCAGAATCAACTGTGGCTCCCAGTGTCCTGCTCTGAAGGCGATCCTGGCAGCTTTGGCCACTGAATAAACCAACAGTCAACAGACTTCACCAATTTTTACCCCATGGTCCCTTCACACTCACTGATCACCTCCCCATGCTGAAGCCTGAAACCCACACCACCACCAGCCCAGACCTCCACAGCTGCGTGAGTGCACGAAGCCAGCCTAGAGCCCTGAGGTTGACCCTCACTGCCGCAGGGGCTGGCCCCTGCACTGAGTACTTCCAGATCCCTAATCTCCCTCATCAGTCTCCACACTGAATACCTATGGTGAGACTCTACACCCACGGAAGTGCACGCTCCCAGCTGGGGCCCTTACATCTGCTTGTGGGCCTGGCTCTAGCCCTGTCCCCTGTCACTGGCCTGCACTACTGGGCTTGTCTGCAATTAGCCCTACCAGCTGTGCACTTGGAGCACCAGCCCAACTCCCATCACCAGCCTCTACTGCTATGCATGTGCCCAAGGTGAAACCCTGCAGCCACAACAGTACATGCCAACAGCCAGGACCCCTGCAGTAGCCAGTGTGCCTGCCGTTGGCCTTCATCCTTGTTGCTGGTCCTGAACTCCCTCATAATGTGTGTATCTACAGCCAACCCTTGCCACGCCACAGGAGCCTGCAGCTGGTACCTGTAGCCACACAGGTAGCTGTACACCATCACTCTAACCACAACCAGTACCTGCCCTGGTATCTAGATGACCACCACCAGCCCCCAAATATAGAGGTGTAGCTGAGGACCTCAACAGCCTCTGCAACCACTGCAGACTCCCACACTCACCAAGAAACACACGGTTGTTGATGGACCTCAGCAGCCCGAGCAATAGGACACCATACTCCCCCCAGACCAGAACCACCACATGCCTTTGCACTTGATGTTCTGTACCACTAAACTCATAAGCACAGCACACATCACTGTGCCTCCCAACAGGTGAAAGTCTTTCCTTACTGATGTCAGTCCATAAAGTCTAAAAGAGGTCACTGCTTCTTCAAATGCACAGGCATCTACACAAAGACATAAGAATTGTAACGTATTGGGGAAACATGGCACCAACAAAAGAACACAGTGAACTTCCAGTGACTGAGCCCAAAGAAATGGGGATGTATGAATTATCCAAAAAGATTTCACAATAATTGTTCTAAAGATGCTCAGAGAACTACAAGATAAAGAAGACTTAATGCAACACCATCAAGAGAAACAATCTAGACATCACTGGAGTCCCAGAAAAAGAAGACAGAAAGGAGCAAAAGTATTATTTAAAGAAAAATCCCTGAGGAGCACCTTGGTGGCTCAGTCAGTTACGCATCCAACTCAGTTTCGGCTCAGGTCATGATCTAGCGGTTTGTGGGTTTGAGCCCCCACACCGGGCTCCATGCTGACAGTGCAGAGTCTGCTTCAGATTCTATGTCTGTCTGTCTGTCTCTCTCTCTCTCTCTCAAAATAAATAAATTTTAAAGAAATAATTGCTGAGAACTTCCCAAACCTGGGGAAGGATTTAGACATCCAAGTTCAGTTCAGGAAGCTAACAGTTATCCCATAATTTCAATCCAAAATGATCTTCTCTAAGACATATTGTTTAAAAACTGCCCAAAATCAGGGGCACTTGGGTGGCTCAGTTGGTTAAGCGTCTGACTTCAGCTCAAGCCATGATCTCATAGTTTGTAAATTCAAGCCCCACATTGGGCTCTGTGTTGTCAGCATAGAGCACACTTTGAATCCTCCCTCCTTCTCTCTCTGCTCATTCCTGACTCACTTACAAGCACCATCTCTCTCTCTCTCTCTCAAAAATAAATAAACATTTTTAAAAAATAACTATAGCTACAATAATTTGTTAATGAGTACACAGTATAAAATGATGTAAATTGTGACATCAGAAAACATAAAACACAGGAGCAAAAGGGTAGAGTTTTGGGGCTTGAGGGGTTTTTTTTGACATATAGTTGACATAGAATGTTATATTAATTTTAGATGTACAAAATAGTATTCTGACAACTCTATATGTTATATAATCCTCACCACAAGCATAGTTACCATCTGTCACCATACAACGCTATTACAACACCATTGATTATATTCCCTATGCTGTACCTTTCCTCCTCATGACTTATTCATTCCATAATTGAAAGTCTGTATCTCCCACTCTCCTTTACCCAAAAGGGTAGAGTTTTTGTATGTGATAAAAATTAAGTTGTTATCAGCTTGAAATATACTGTTATATGAGCACAGTCTTTTAAGTAAGCCTCAAGGTACCACAAAACAACACTTATAGTAGATAAACACAAGATAAAAAGAAGAGAATCTAAGTGTACTATACAGAAAATCATCAATTCAAAGAAGAGGACAGAAAATGAAAAAAACAAAAGAACTATAAAACAGCCAGAAAACAGTTAATAAAATGGCAACAGTAAATCCTCACCTATCATTAATTACTTGAAATGTAAATGGAGGATATTCTTCAATTAAAAAGCATGGACTAGCTGAACGGATTAACAAAAAAAAAGACCCAACTATATGTGATATGCTAGAAGAGACTAACTATAGCCGAGATATGAAAGCAACTTTAGTATCCATTTATGAATGAATTGATAAAGAAAGTATGTGATATATATATACATATGTGTATATATGACAATATTATTCAGCCATAAAAAAGAAGGAAATCTTGTCACTTATAGTAATACAAATGGACCTTATGGACATTATGCTAGATGAAATAAGTCATAAAGAGAAAGACATATGCTGTATGATTCACTTTTATGTAGAATCTAAAAACACAACTCTTAGAAACAAAGAGTAGAATGGTGTTTGTTAACGGCTGTATGGTAAGAGAAATGAGATGTTGGTCAAAGGGTACAAACTTTCACTTAATGAAATGAGTAAGTTCCAGGGATTTAAAGTACATCATAGCGACTATCTTAACAACACTGTACTGTACAGTACACTTGCAAGATGCTATGAGAATAAAGCTTTAATGTTTTCACTATACTGATAACAACAAAATGGTAATTTTGTGAGATGAAGATTTGTCAACTAACTTTGTGGCAGTAAACTTGTCCCACTCTATACTACATACACATATCAAGTCATCACATTGCACACCTTAAGCTTACACAGTGTTATATGTCAACTGTATCTCAATAAAGCTGGGGGGCAGAAGGATCAGAAAAACAGCAAATAGCCCTCAGTGCCATATTTACAAGACATTAAAACAGCACCCACTTCTCCATTCACACTGCAGAGAAGAAAAAGATTCTATCAAAACTGCAGTTACTAATTCAATAAAAACCCCTTGCTACAAGAAACATATCTCAGAAAGTAAATGTATCAAAACACGATCTTAAACTCATAAGAGCAATTTCAACTTAAAATCTTTCATTTTGATCTACATATATACTTGCGTCAGGATTAACCTAAATTTAACTTAAATCTCCAAGTGCCATAAAATCTACTGAAACATTTATCACCATACTGGCAGTGTTTTCAAGTTGGAATCCAACCAGATTCTTTAAGAAATTTCATTGTGAAAAGCATACGCTTATAAACTAATAAGAAATCTTCAGAAGCAATCTTATTTTGGAAAGCATTCCTTTTAAAGGAAGTAAAAAGTGTTGTTTATGAAGGACACAGGGGAAGTTAAAAAGAAGCTCAACTTTAACAATGATCAGAGAACTGGAATTTAAACCACTATGATATACTATTTCACTCACAGATTATCAGCAACATTAAAATCCAGAATATTAAAGTTTGTTAGTGTGAAATGCAGCTGGCTAGCACTCTTGCCCACTGCTGAGAGCATAAATTGATAGTACTACTTTGAAAAACAATTTGGTGTTAACTGTTAAAGTTGAGAACCTAAAAATAAAATAAAATAAAGTTGAGAACCTGTGTCCCATTAATCCTACTCCTTACCAGTAGCTTTCAAAATTTAGGGTTAAGACCCCCAATAAAAATATATTTTAGAAGCACTTGGATGGCTCAGTCAGTTGAGTGTCCAATTTCAGCTCAGGTCATGATCTTTCAGTTTATGAGTTCAAGCCCCACCTGGGGCTTTGGATCCCCCTTCCCGCTCCCTCTCTGCCCCTCCCCGACTTGTGCACCTGCATGTGCACACACACTCTCTCTCAAAAATAAACATTTAAAAAATAAATAAATCAGGGCACCTGGGTGACTCAGTAGGTTAAGCGTCCAACTTCAGCTCAGGTCATCATCTCATAGTTCGTGAGTTCGAGCCCCATGTCAGCCTCTGTGCTGACAGCTCAGAGCCTAGAGCCTGCTGCAGATTCTGTGCCTCCTTCTCTTTCTGCCCCTCACCAGGATAACATTCTGTTTCTCTCTCTCTAAGATAATAACACATGCATATATATATAACATATTCATATACATACTGAAGTAGTTCTATGAAGCAATCCTCAGCCTTTTGAGGTAGAATGTACTCCGACATCTTCCAATCTAGTCTAGTATACTGTAAGATTTTTTTAAAAGCTAATCACAACCCACTACACTGATTTTCATTCCAGTGATGGGTCACAAACCACAGTGTGAAAAACACCACCCTAGTGAAACTAACACACACCACAAGATATGTAAGAGAATACTCACAACAGCAAGATTTACAACTGTATAAAGAAGGAAACATCTCAACTTTATACTTATAGATAAATCTATGTTTACAGAGAAACTATGTTTATATGTTACAATACTATCTAGCAGTAAAAATTAATAAACTATGATTACATATATCATCATGCATGAGTCTCAGAAACATACCGTTGAGTGATAAAAGCAAGTTACAAAAATATAACTCCATTCATACAAAACCCAAAATCATGCGAAACTAAATATGCTAAACTGTATAATTCCTAAGGAAATGAGAAGCACAAGATTCAGGATAACAGTTACCGCTGAGAGGAGGCAGAAAAGGAAGGGAATGGAGTCACAGAAGGGCATGAGTGGATTACATGTCACTGTGGGCGTCACATCACAGCCAGCTCTCTGGGGCAGCCACTTATGCTCAAACTGCTTCTCACTGGTCAAACTCCCATCCTCCTCCCATCCATTTCTGCCGCCCTGTGCTCATTAACAAAACTGTTCAGAAATAGTTATTAACCTTTACAGGCACAACACTTGTAATGTAAAGATATCAAAATAAGCTGATAAAGATACTTACACTTAAAGGACCTAATGGCAGAGGTTTAGTGAATGTCAGCAGGAAAGATATACTGGAATTGGCAGAATTGCAACAGTGACTTTTATCACCTAAGAATCACTTCTTACACAAGGACCCAGAATAAACTCATCAGATTAGATTTTTACTAAGCAGAAAATTAAATAGAACTACTTGCTCAAAGACAAATAAGAAACAAAGCATTTGAATTCAAACCTGTTTAACCAAATTTTTAAAAAAGAGAAATAATAGATTTAACCATGATGTTATTCAGACACCACAGATAAAGCAAGTATCGGTGATATCTAACATTATACAGTGACAACAGGGACAGCAATTTACAGAGTACAATGTAAACAATCTAAAACTTAAGAGCATTTAGTTGTGTTTGTTTATATCATTGGCTTAGCAAAAATTCCAAATAATCTATCTTTCTGGCTGTCAATGTCAACAAACTGGAAATAGACTATAAGTTTAGAGTTCAAATAATATCCTCATTTTTCTGTGAATTTATCTGATAATGGCCAAAAACCTTGACAATGAAATGGTGGGCACTGAACCTTTTTAAAATTTTCTAAGCAATTATAGAAAAGTTCTTCTATAATAAAACAATCATTTTTGTTTGTGTCATGCTTCTAGATAATTGACCAGAGCACACCCATGAACTTGGAAGGCCTAAAAACAGGCAAAAATACAAAAACCTATTCATTTTATTCAAGAGAGGTAGAATTATTCTTGGGTTCTTTCAGGGGAAAAAAAAAAACTCAAAAAATCCGCAGCTTAGAAGTTGTACTATAGTGTGATAACAGTGAGAAATCAAACTGATAAGAAAGACAAGAGAAAAAAAGAGCTCTAAATTCTTATTTTTCAAGAAGGGATTTTTTTTAAATACCATCTACTGTACTCCCAATAGTTTATTTTTGCTTTTGCTTCCCTTGCCTCACAAGACATTATCTAGAAATATGATGCTATGCGCGATGTCAAGCAGTTTACTGCCTGTGTTCTATTCTACGACTGTTATGATTTCAGGTTTCACATTTAAGTCTTTACTCCATTCTGAATTTATTTTTGTGTATGATGTAAGAAAGTGTTCCAGTTTCTTTCTTCTGCTTGTTGCTATCCTGTTTTCCCAACACCATTTATTGAAGAGACTGTCCTTTTCCCATTGAATATTCTTTCCTGCTTTGTCAAAGATTAACTGACCTTATAGTTTTGGGGCTCTTCCTGGGTTTTCTATTCTGTTCCGTTGATCTATATGTCTGTTTTTGTTCCAGTACCATACTGATTTGACTACAACAGCTTTGTAATATAACTTGAAGTCTGGTATTATAATACCTCCATCTTTACTTTTCTTTTTAAAAATTGCTTTGGCTCTTTGGGATCTTTTATGGTTTCATACAAAGGAAACAATCAACAAAACTAAAAGGCAAACTATCAAGTAGAAGATATTTACAAATGACATATACAATAAAGAGTTAGTATCTAAAACACATAAAGAACTTATAAAACTCAGGGTGCCCACCTGACTCAGTCAGTAAAGCATGAGACTTTTGATCTCAGGGTTATGAGTCTGAATCCCACATTGGGAGGCTTTCAAAAAATTTTAAGTAAAAAGAACTTATAAAGCCCAACACCCAAAAAACAAATAATCCAACTTAAAAATATCAGAAGACACAGACAGACATTTCTCCAAAGAAGACATCCAGACAGCTGACAGACACATGAAAAGATGCATAACATCACTCATCATCAGGGAAATGCAAATCAAAACTAAAATGAGATATCACTTCACACCTGTCAGAATGGCTGAAATTAACAACACAAGAAACAAGAGATGTTTGTAAGGACATGCAGAAAAAGGAATTCTTGTGTACTATTGGTAGGAAAGCAAACTGGTGCAGCCCTTATGGAAAACAGTATGGAAGTTCCTCAAAAAGTAAAAATAGAACTACCCTACAATCCAGCAATTGTACTATTGGTATTTACCCAAAGAGTACAAGAATAGTATTTCAAAGGGGTATCCAAAAATGGATACATATAATAAAATACTATTCAGCCATAAAAAAAGAATGAAAGCTTGGCAATTGCAACAACGTGGATGGACCCAGAGAGTAAAAGGCTAAATGAAATAAGTCAGCTAAAGAAAGACAAATACAGTATGATTTCATGCATATGTGGATCTTAAGAAGCAAAACAAATGAACAAGGAGAAAAAAAGAGAGAGAGAGAGAGAGAAATCAAGAAACAGATACTTAATTATAGAGACAAACTGATGGTTACCAGAGGAGAGAGGTGAAGGGATGGGTGAAATAGGTGGTGGGGATTAAGGAGCGCACCTGTCATGATGAGCACCAGGTGATGAATGGTATTATAGAATCACTATGTTTTATACCTGACACTATTATAACACCATATGTTAACTAACTAGAATTATAATGAAAATTTTTTAATTAAAAATAAAAATTCAACCTACCTCAGCAGTTTCTCACTGTATTGTTTTTATACTAAGGTAATATTTGCTATTCACATTTGTGACTCCAAGTGATCAAAAAGAACTAAATCATCCTTCAGATGATAACCCTAGTTAGGTATGTGATGTATAATAATAAAAATGCCTAGGGGCACCTGGGTGGCTCAGCTGGTTAAGCATCGGACTTTGACTCAGGTCATGATCTCAAGGTTCTTGGGTTGGAGTGCCACATTGGGCTCTGTGCTGACAGCTCAGAGCCTGGAGCCTGCTTCAGATTCTGTGTCTCCCTCTCTCTCTGCCACTCCCCAGCTCATGGTCTCTTTCTCTCTCTCTGTCTCTCAAAAATGAATAAACTTTTTTAAAAAAATTTTTTCTATTGCCTAAAGTTTAAAGCATTGATATATTAAATTTAACTTAAATGGAGCAATGCCTTAATTCTGTATATCACAGCCCATATAAACAAGCTGTTCACATACCAGATGTTAACTAGTCAGAAAATGAACTTTCTGTCTAAAATATCTTACTTATCCTTTGCAAACTTTTATCTTGAAGGCGATTTTGAAGCTGCTTATTATAAGCTCTGTGTAGGATCTCATCTTGAATCATTTTGGCACTCCTAAAAGTCATCATTTTCTTCAGTGTTTGGAAGTGGTTTGATTTAGATTTCAAGTTCCCAAGGCAATACTTTTACTCAGAACTCATGCAATGTTGGTAATAAGAAATGTTAGACATCAATGATATGCCATATCATTTTGGCAGCCACCAAGAAGTTTTACCATCCAAGAACATCACTTCGATAATGTGTATGCCTTATGGAAGAACTTCCTCATCTTTTCCCAACAAATTACTCCTTTCTGGCATCCATGTTATTTTCCCTTCAGATGGCAAGGAGGCAATATTTTTTCTGTGGCTTACATTAAAAAAAAGACGTGTCATTAATGTAAAAGAAAAAAATTAAAATTCATTTTAGTTTTACTTTATCAAACAATATATTGTATCCAACACAAATTGCCCCCAAATTTCTTACCTCAAAGAAAAGAGTCAACAATCCTTGGAGCATTAATAGTCAACTCTCAGCAGATTTGCCCAACAAAGTGGTTTCTCCTCAAACAAAATAGCAAAACCTCGACTTGAGACTCATCACAACTAGGCTGACCCACCTGGAAAGAGACTTAGCTAACAAACAAAAAAGGGGCATTATATCAAGGAACCTACCAGAATGATCTATGTCATTATCTCATGGTGACCCTTGTCACATGATTGCTTCCCAGTATGGGCTTCCTAGATCATTAGACACTATTTCTTAGTAAGTTTGTAACTTGATAGAATTCTCTATGTACAATTCTGTTGACATTTAGTTCAATGTTACCAAAATTGTTCTACAATTTCTGTAGGCCTTCTTTATTTTGGATTATAAACAATTTTAATCTAATTCCACAAATAATCTAATTAAATAATGTGACCATAAGTGACTCAGTATTCTCCAAACTTGCCCATATATGTGCACATCTATGTAAATGAAACCCTCAATATTCAAGTGACTGATATATTATCTTATATGAAATCCAAGACTACCAACAAAACTTTAATTAAGATGTATATACATACTTCTATATATGTGTGTATGTGTATACTTTTCTCTAGAAGGAAAAAAAGCTATGGAAAAAGAGTAATTCTGTTCTAATTTCTGCTTTTACATTATCTGATTTTTTTATTTTTCTATACACGGTTATTACTTTTATGATATAAAAATATAAGTTTTCTGCTTTTAAAAAAGCAAAAAACTCAGTTGTGCCTGTTACAGAGCTAAGCAATGTACAAGCAGAATAAAATAATTAGATCATATATTAAAAAACAATCAGATATTTTCCACACCTTTAACCTCACATGTTTAGAAAGGAATAAGGATAACTTGTCCAAGATCTATCTCCTGCAGACGACCTCCCAGAGAGAAGGACGGCCTCCCACAAAGTTCCGTGGAAACTGACTATGGCCAGGGGCTTAAAACAATTAAAATGGTCAACAGCAAGATCTAGATTCCAGCTCCCCATAAGGTGAGGAAAAACACTGGTGGTTCCTTAGTAATGATGATGCTAACCTGGCTCCAAGTTTATCACCTCATACATCTGTACCTTCACTGCTTGGACCCCAGAACCCAGATCACCCTGGGAGAGGCCAGGGTCCTGCACCGACAGCCCCTAATGTGAGCTGGCAGTTGAGAGCCAGAGATAGATTCTGCAGTGGCACACTGCTGTGGTACCCCAGGTCCTAATCACAGGGAAGGTGGGTGCTTCCCTAACCATGCAGCTCAACTATCCCACAGGATCAGGGCCCCCCTCCAGAAGATATTCATAGGTACATTTGAGGAAATGAATGAAATATAATGTAGGTGATTTATGTTTACCATACATCCAGACTGGGGGTGTAAATTGGAACATGAAGGCAGCTTTACAAAAATATCCCTCTAGCTTAACCCCCACCTGTTTCACAAAAACTCTAATCTCCTTCCAATTCCTCCCAAATAGATCTGGGAGTCCATAGTCCACTGGTAGATTCTCTGCTAGTCCTCTTGTCTATACTTTATATAAATTTTTCATCTCCCCCATTAAAATAGCCAAAGAGCAGCCTGCAACCCCAAGGTACTGCTGTTGCTGGTGTGACTTCTTTTCTCCACTGAGGTCAGAGTAGTGATATCCAGGCTAGCTCCCTGTGCACCATCAATGCTGCAAGTACACTCAGAACAGAAAAAGAAGATCCCAAAGTCCAACATGTGTACTACATGAGGTCGAATGTTTCCAAACTGTAATGGATTCATTGGAAAAGGATATGAACCAAACAAATGTCCTATTTATTCTTAGGCAGTTGCTATCAGAAACAAATGGATGAAGAAATTAAACTTGTATCCTCAAGGCATGATCTGGCAAAGAGAGCTAAGATAGGCCATAAACGTAAGAAAAACTATGAGTGAAGCCTCATTAAGGGAGGTACACAGAGCTGTGGAAGTTCACAACAGAAAGAGGGCATTTCCCAACCACAAAAATAAAGGAAAGTTGAATGGAGAACACAGACTTTGGAGACAGATGAAAGAGAGCCTCCCTGAAAGAGCAACAGCCTGTGGTCTATAATACCTGCACGCTAGAGTACATATTTGATAAATGTTAGAAACATCTCCCAGGAAAGTATGCCAGACCAGATCCTTGAAACTGGTGTCAGATTATGCGCATGTGCCCTCACCATTAGATCCTATGTCCTCCCCTGGGCTTACAAACTATCAGCCCTCTGCTTCCAACCAGCCTCATTCTCCCTCCCTTCATACTCCGTATTTCAGCCAAACCATTTGGTTCCTTGAATGTGTCCTGTTCTCCCTGACCAGCAGACCTGTCCACACACTATCCTCTCCTTCTAGAACACATTCCACCCTTCGCCTTCTTCCAGCCCCCTCTACTTCTATCCTAGCTAACTCACACACTTGTGATTCAGGCCCAGCTTTGGACTGGACTTTTCTCGGGAAGCCTTGTCTGATCACTAATTCTCAGGTAGGTTTGCCTTTTACACCTGTATGCCTCTTATCACACTGTCCTTTAGGTATGTATTTGTGTTCTGCCCATCTGTAAGAGCAATGAGTATGTCTTTCTCATCCATTATTTTCTCCCCAGTGTCTAACACAAGGTCTGAAATTGAGTAAATGCTCAATAAATAATTCTTAACCAAACAAGTAAATGGATAATAAATGACAAAATAATATTTTTTACTAATCAAACTATTTTAACAATACATAGAAACAAGTAATTGATAGCAATGGATATTTCAGTGCTTATTCAACAGTATCTTTGAAAACATGAAACATTTTATTGGTGATGTGTGTTTCATGAGTAGATGGTTATGTAAGAAATACTATTTGCTAGAAGAAAAATTACATGCAGTTGCCAAGTTCCTTAACTCCATGCATCCTATCTCAGAGCTTTAATAAGCTTTCTATCTCTGACTATGTGGTAATGACTGCAAAAGCTAAAACCCTGCCTGTGATTTCATATTTCAGAAATCTTCAGTGAGGTACCATTGTTATAACGCCTCTCTCCTCAAACTCCCAAGGAGGATCAAAATTATACCACCTCCCAGGGCTGGTACAATTATATTGTAAAGTGGACTTAAAATTTATGAATGCTTTCAAAAACATGAAGAACTTAAAGAATAACAAATTTGACATGACACATAGAGATATCGAGATACACATGATACTTCTAAAACTGATATCATTATACTTTGTCATGACACTTTTTTTTTTTTTAGACAAAACAGCTTTTTATTTCTATTGAAAAAGGATACCATCTAGGACTTTCATAGTTAAAGAGAATTCAGTGCCTGGCTTCTAGTCTTCCGAATAACAGAATGAAATGGAAAAAGCAAAGAAAAAAATCAGAATGACTTCTGCCAAGAGGAAAAACGTGTTCAACTATCAATGACTAGCTTGGAATTGAACACTACCCCTGGAGCCAAGAAGGAAAACCCAAATGACCAGAGAATTACCATACTCAGGTAGCCAATGTCAGAAACAAACCAAGAGCCACAGACTGCCATACAAGAATTTGTGTAAATGATGCAGTATAACAGGATAAGGCTCTGTGTTTGAAACTTACACAGGTTGTATATCTAGTTTATATAGCTCAAGATCTCCACAAACAACAGCAAAGGTCAGTATACATAGAGGTCAATATAACTTCTCATTCAAACTGGAACAGTCTTAAGAGTATGAGAGGTGATACTAAAATTAAACTGGCATTTTTAATGAAACTGAAACGATCTCAAACTGGGATGTAGAGTCAATCTAATCATACATTAAACCCCTGCATTATGCCAGAGAAACATTTTGAAGAAAGGACACCAAAGGTGAAATCTTCAGAGGAAAATACAACTTCTTTGAGGAGGTGGATAAAAGTTACCCAAGCAGGAGAGAATCACGGAACCTTCTGCTCAGGAGCTGACCTGGATGCATGCATAATATCCTACAATAATTGGGCACCCACACTATTTGTACAACTTATAAATAAGTAGCTGACATTTCTTGATGTTCATATACCTTTTCACTGTTTCTAAGATAAAGATGTCTATGAAATTTTAAGACTCTAATTGTTAGGAATTTTGTTCAGCTTCCTACAGACAGGCTTAGCCTGTGTTGCTACTGCCTAATGCACATACAGGGGAATATGAAAATTACTTCCATTTCTGAAGAAATCTCTTGTTACAGCTCATGGATTAAGCACCATCATTTTCATAAGCATGAAATATTATGCATGGTGATGCAGCACAGATGTCTTTGGAATATGTATAGGCCAGAGTCCTGACAGGATATGACACATTCAAAAGGAGTGAATGATCTGAGTGTAAGGGCCACCTTCAAAGGTGGGCAAGGTGAAAGGCAACCACAGGGATGATTAAAAAAGAAAAAAACCCAAAGACCAAGTGAAATAAGCCAGAAAGAGAACAAATACAGTATTGTTTCACTTACATGTAAAACCTAAAAAAAAAAAAAAAAAACCAGAAATAGACTCATAAATACAGAGAACCAGTGGTTGCCAGATGGGAAGGGAAGTAGGGGTGGCCGAAACAGGTAAAAGGGATTAGGAAGTGCAACCCCCCAGTTATAAAATAGGTATGTCACGAGGATATAAAGTACAGTAAAGGGAATATAGTCCATAATATTGTAATGACTTTGGGGAAGCCTGGGTGGCTCAGTCAGTTAAACATCTGTCTTCAGCTTAAGTCATGATCTCAGTTCATGAGTTGAGCCTCATCAGGCTCTGTGCTGACAGTTCAGAGCCTAAAGCCTGCTTCAGATTCTCTGTCTCCCTTTCTCTCTGCTCTTCCCCCACTCATGCACTTTCTCTCTCAAAAAAATGAATAAACATTTAAAATATTAAAGTATATATATTGTAATGTCTTTGTATGCTAATAGATGGTAACTAGACTTATCATGGAGATCATTTCTTATGCATATAAATGTCAAATCACTATACTGTACACCTGAAACTAATATAATACTGCATGTCAGCTATACTTCAATTTTTTAAAAATCCCTGAGACCACCACCACCCCTAGACTTGAAAGGATAAGGGAAAAGAGATATTATAGGAACTTGAAGAAAGCTATAACAATAGTAGGAGAGAACTACCAGACAGGAGCCATGGTCTTTGGTAGAGGAACACAGACTCTGCCAACCCACAACCCTGCAGGAGAGAAACTGGAATAAACATCCCAAACTCCCTTTCCTCCAGACATCTAATTAGTCTCTTATGGTACTTCTCTGAGACATAAGCCATAGGTCAAGGGTGCCTACCCAATAAAAATCCAGAGATCAGCCTCCTGAGTGACAGAAGAGTGGAGACGACTGAAGAATGGATCTAGAGAGACAAATGGAGACTATCCAGTAGAACTTAACTTAATATTGTAAAATATTGTATTTCTAAAGTCTAAATAAATCACCTACATCCTTTAAGTTTGTAAGTGAAAACTAAGAACATCCTGATCTTCAGGGAGTACCAGAAATAGAGCAGGTATTATTAGTATTATACTTATTTTACAGAAAAAGAAATACTAAACAGAGAGGAGAAATTACTTGCCTAAATCATCCAAAAATTATTTAGTGAATGCCATTGTGTCCATGGACTTGTCAGAGAACTGATTATTTCCTAAGCTTAGCTCCTACCTCTAAACCCAGAGATCTTTCCATTTGCCCTTAACAACATAATCTTATATATTCCCCCAGCATATGGCAGGAAGAGACTAAAAATGAATTATACAAACACATACCAAAAGAGATTCACAAAATGAAGGCACTGTCTTTGCCTTTCAGGGGGTCCTGGTTTATGGACAGAAAAGTGTGGGAAGACTGTCAGTCAATCAATGAGCATTCCTCCAGCACCTACTATGTACGAAATGCCAAGTACATAAAACTTGTATGGCTGCAATTAGCTACTTTATTTTTGTGGTCATTTTCTATTATGGCTTGTGGTTTATGACCCTCAAAACTCATGGCAAGTTGTCAAAACTCTGACTCACAACGAAATAATGTTCAACACAACAGAGTGTTAGTGGGCCAATGTAATGTTAAAAAGCTCATTCTAGGTAAGTAGCCCCCCAGGTCCCTCCACATAGAACCCTGTTGTCCGTCTCAAGATCTGGTGGTAACTATAGTAGTAGAATTGGCACTAAATCAAGTGATGATATATGTTGCTTTCTGCCTTAAGCACAGACATAGAAATCCAATGACCACTTAATAACAGAGTAAGTAATGAGAATGAGTATACATATTACCCAGGACCTTACATGAGACGGCGACTGCTCTGTGTTTACCGAAATCTAGTCCTTTTTCTTCTGGGCACAGAAGCAGACCACGCTTTCTACTCTTCCTACAATGAGATGAGGCCACAGAACTGGTTTCTGGACAATGTAGCAGAAGTGATTTGCTTCACTTTTAGCTTGGCCCATAAAACCTTCAGAAGTCCTCTACTCTCCTTCTTTTCCTGTCTGCCAGTCCATTATCAGTGTCCAGAAGACACTGGAAGCCCTGACTGAAGATGGTGGAAGCATCAGCCTGAATCCTTGACTGACTATATGGAATTGCCATACCCCACCCTGTCCACCCCCACACAGCCAATGATTCAGTAAGATTAATGAAGTTACTACAATAACCTTAGGAATACACCATCTCTTAGGTGTAAGCACTCATAACATTTTATATGCAGATATGGACATATATTTCCCAAAAGTATTCCCTAGTTCACAAGCTGTCGTGTAGTCTTTTTACTTGACACTACGTTGGGAACAAGTCCTCCACACTCATAGAATTCTTCAATATTACACTTTTTAATGACTCTTAGAATTCCAAGTTGTAGCTATATCTATCATGCTGTCAACTTTTGACTTTCTTACATAACTTCCATTTTTAATATTGATAGCACTGAAAGAACTTTGTGATCCTATCACCATGAAAACGATCATCTCTTTATCTTAGTTATTTGCTGGCCTACAGCTGCCCTCCAGAGTAATAGACTGCTGATTCTGTGCTGTTCAACCCCGTACAAGTTCGTATCTTGGAGTCTGTTCCCGAAGATAAACCTTTTTTACAGCCCACAGAAAGATACCCTGTGAAAGTTAATAAATGTCCTTTAAAAAGATACAAAATAAAAGGACTGGTGTGAATCATCAGACATTGGCATCCAGTCACTGACTGCTCTGTGATGTCTATCGTCATGAAAAAATGATTAATTTACTTGCTATAAATTGATGATATATATAAATAAAATATAAATCTATTGGGAGGCCTATCTAATTTTCTCCTTCCAAAGGGAACATGTCCATATAATTAACCGAGTTAACTGAACACTATCTACTTTTTCACTTTCTCTACTAAAAGGATAAAGATAATCTCCTTTTGGAAGCTTGTGAGGGTAAGGGTTAGAACATGTCTCAATGAACACAAGAATGAATTCAAAAGAAAATGAGTATTGCTGTACTGTATTTTATATAGCACGTTGTTGTAAGGGGCCAGAAAACAGAGGCACTCTCAAAATACATAAGGTGATACAACCCTTGAAAATAATATTTAAGTCAAGAAGATAAAAAACGTTTTTCTACAGTTTCAGAAAATGCTGATAAATTATAGTTAATATGTCAGTGTAATTTCACTTTATACAATAGTATAACCTTGAGATAATGTTCCCAGCAAGATTTCCTAAAATAAAAAATGTAGTATAATTATGATATAATCTTGATTTAAAATCTGATCATTATTTTTTGTGTGAATATTATCCAGATTCTGTGACATGTGATTATTTTTAAGATACAAATATTTTTAAGAAATGCTGGGGGGGGGGCTCTAAACTCAATGACACCCATCAGAGGAAGCTACGGCACTAATAAGCCAATGTCTTTTGGCATTTCCCTGCCTCTTGGTGAGGCTCATGACTAACGTAGAAAGTCTCTGATACCTGGAATCAGTATTAGCTTTGAAATCTGTCTCTTCTATTTATTAACCATGTGAACGTCAGCTACTCATTTCACCTCCTCAGTTACTATTTCTATTAAATGACTGAATACGCTGAATACTCATGTCACAGGAATTATTGCTAATATTTCATTTGCTACTGTATATAAAGAAGCTAGAATAGTACCTGGAACAGAGTAAATAGTCAGCAACTGCTGGTTCCTTTTCCCCCACTACGTACCTCCCTCATACTGTCATGTGGCACATTTTCTTAAACCAGATGGACTTTTTTTAATCACTGAATAATTTGTATGGTATCCAGTTATAATTTTCTTATTCATTTATCCATCTTACTTATATATGTCCCATATCTACTATCTTCCTGGAACTGTTTTAGGTGCTAAGGATATGATAGTGAACAAAATAGACCAAAAAAAAAAAAAACTGACCTTTATGAAACTTACATGCTCATAGAGGAAAATAGGTTTTGTGTGTTTTTTGTAAGTAAAGCATATGGTAATTTATCCTTCTCAGTGAAGCCTATTCTTAGGCTATATAATATCTGGGTATGAGTGGTATGGAGAAAAGCATAGCAAGAAAGAGTAACAAAGAATTCTGAGACTCACTGTGGTTGCAATTTTAAATAAAATGACCAGGGGCATCTACCCGGGTGGCTCAGTCATTTATTTCAGCTCCAGTCATGATTTCACCAGTTTGTGAGTTCCAGCCCCAAGTTGGGCTCTGTGCTGACAGCGTGGAGCCTGTTTGGGATTCTCTCTCCCCCCCTCTCTGCCCCATATCACATGTGCATATGCGTGTGTGTATGTGTGTGTGTGTGTGTGTACACGCATGTGCATGCGTACATGCTCTCACACTCTCAAAATAAATAAATTTTTTAAAAAAAGACTTAAGAAGGCAGTGTAGGCTTCACTGAGAAGGATAAATTTCTACCAATGCTCCAATAAAATGAGGGAGAGACACTGGAATATCTGGAAGAATATTCCAGGTAGAGGAAAGGGCAAATATAAAGGCCTTAAGACACTAGCAAGTCAGGCATATGAGAAAAATAGCAAGACCAGGGATGGTGTGTCATGCATGGATGGGAGATCGGCAGGTCAGAATGGAGGCTGCATCATCTATAGCCTTCTAGAGCATTTTAAGAGCTCTGGATTTTACTGTGAGTTAAATGGGAGTATCTGAAAAGTGACCAGATTGTGTCAGGAGTACAAGAAAGGGTGACATTGTGCATTTTGTCATATTCTAAGTGAAAGGTAATGCTGGTCTGAACAGGATAATAGCAGTGGGGACAGTGGGAAGTTGTCAAATTCTGATGTTTTAAAGGCAGAGATCATTGAATTTGCTGATAAATTACATGCAGGATCTGAGATCTCCTAAAGGAAGAGACAAGGGTGAAATGTAGCAGCTGGAAGGATGAACTTGCTATTTACTGAGGAAAACTATGAAAGAGGAAGTTTGGGAAGGGAAAAACAAGAGTTTGGTTTCATACATGTGAAGTTTGGGGTATGTACTAGACATCCTAGAGGGTATGTCAAGAAGGCACCTGGGGGGCACCTGGGTGGCTCACTCAGTTAAGTGGCCGACTTCAGCTCAGGTCATGATCTCACAGTTTGTGGGTTCGAGCTGTGCTGGCAGCTCAGGCCTGGATTCTGTCTTCGGATTCTGTGTCTCCCTCTCTCTCTGACCCTTCCCACTCCTGCTCTGTGTCTCTCTATCTCAATAATAAAGAAAAATATTAAAAATTTTTTTAAAAAAGAAGAACAAGAAGGCACCTGGGTAAGAGTACAGAATTAAAGACAAAATTCTGGCTAATGATCAAAACCCAGGATTCGAGAATTTATAGATGACTTTTAAAGTCATGAAAATAGATGTAATCTCCAATCAGGAACCAGTATAGACAGGGCAGAGAAGAGATTCAGGGCTGTGCCATAGAGCAGTCAGTGTTTAAAAGTTGGGCAAATGCAGAGTAAATGATTTTTTTTCCTTACACCAATCCATTCTCCCAGTCTCCAACACCAAATACGTGTCCTACAATTCAATTCAGTTCTCACACTGACTACCCAGAGCTAGTTTCAGACTCCATGGGTTCAAGAGCTCAATTCCACAAGACTTCCGTCACTTCAGACACCAGTTACCAGCATTAAAAACAAGATAACAGCCCCAAATGGAACCACCTATGCTAAGCCCCACATCTCCAAATTGAGAACTAAGTACAGTTTTGACTCTTTCAGAAATGGAAACTTAAACCAGTCAATCAAGAATCACCTGATCAGTACTAGTTAACTTGCCTGAGAGACTCTGCCATTCCCTAAAGTAAAGTAACTCTGCAATAACCAACCGGCTTTTTCGCCTGGTATAACGTCCCTGTTCCTGCTCCCTTCTGCCTATAAAAGTCTCATTTTGTACTGCTGCTCAGTGCTATTTTTTTTTTAATGTTTACTTATTGTTGAGAGAGAGACAGAGTACAAGTGGGAGAGGTGTCAGGAGAGAGGGAGACATCGAATCAGTTGTAGGCTCCATGCTCTGAGCTGTCAGCACAAAGCCCAACGCTGGGTTGAACCCACCAACCGTGAGACCCTGAGCACCTCAGAACTCTTTTCTTTTTTTATCTGCTGAATTGCATGCTGCCCAATTCAAGTCAAATTTTGCTTAAATAAACTCTTGGAATTTCTAATATGTCTCAGCTTATCTTTTACCAATTCTAGTAACAGAAGAAGGAATATTAGGCAACCCCAATGGCCCCCAGGAGCAATGAGCAACCAGAAATAGGTACCTCTGGAGCCTCCTGAGCTTGCTTTCTCGCTGCCTCTGGAGGTGGTGGGCAAGGCCCTCTCAGATTCTAGCTTGCAGCTCTGTTTGTATTATGAGCTTTCAGGCTTTATCTGGGTTCAGAAACAGCTGACTTGGACTAGGTCCAACTTGAAAACTGGACTGGGCACACTGATTAGGTTAAGTGTGAGGACTCCATGGTATAAAATTCTGTTTTAAGTCCAAACAAGCAGGTTAACATTACCAAAGATAATCTTGAATTACAGTGGCCACAGTGGAGAACTTCTAACCTGAATAAGTTTCTCCATTTAAACGTTTCCCTAGAACAAAAGGTGTCTCAGCCAAGGCAAAAGGGAGAATTATTTTTCCTCCTTTACAGTTTCAGGATGAGACCTGCTGGAGCACCCCATCCACTCCAGAGCCTAGAGACAGGATCCTAGGAAAACAGGCAGAAAGCCGGCAAGGTGAGAATTTCCACCAAACTCAGCTCTCCCAGATCGCTATCTGTGGTGACTCGTTGAGAGGAGAAGGCAAAATTTCACATAGTGCCTTCCTCTCCAAATTCAGGTTGGCAGGCAAAAAGTATTTGTTAAGAATTAGATCTTGGAAATGACTCATAATTTGCTTTCAGTTGCCCACTGGTTGTTCATCTTTTCTCTCCCCCAGGGAGTTATCTCCTTCTCCTGTGTCCTGAGAATTTCACTTGGCAACCTTCAGGTTGGGGACCACAAAAATGTGGGTTGCGTGCCATTCGTGGTTAGATATGGCTGGATGGAAATGTAGGTTGTACCCCATTTGCAGCTAGGGCTGTGCTGACTGTTGCCAGCTTTCAGGGGAATTATCTGAGTCTTTCTTTTGCTCATCTTTGAGACTGGCTCTGGATCTGGGGAGGGAAATATTTTTTGCACCCTCTTTGGAAATGCCATTTGTGTCCAAGGGGTATGTATACTCAATACTGTCAGGAATATTTACTGTTCATCCAGGCTGATAAGTAACTTCTATGGTCAGAAGTTGACCAAATTGGAAACTGATATTCAGAGCCTGATAGGAACTTCTGTTGAGGCTTTCTCCCCCAAACTACAATAAAGTATGTATCCAGAGGGAAAGAAAAACATCCTGAAGGCTTTGAGGAAGGATTTACTAAAACATTCCAAAGACACACAGCTCTATCAAGAACATAGTTATCTTTTGATTTTTATTGTAGTTGAAGATGTTCTCCCTGATATAAAAAGAGTAAACTGAGGATAATCTAACTGGACGGGCGGAGCAGCCTCTTGATAGTATTCAGGTTGCAGCCCAATCCTTTGAGAAATTAAAAACTGAACTTATCTTACAAATCTAGTCTTCACAAGAAAAGAAGTGAGGCTCTACAAACATTTCCAAGTCCACATACCCTTCTTACCAATCCCAAAACCTCCCTATTTGTCTCAAAAGGCTTGCAGATATTATAAAAAGATCTGGACTTAGGGGTTAAAAGTCTGTCTTGGTAGAACTTGCATTCTTTCTCTGTGTCTTTTGAGATAAAAGTATTCTACCTGGTCCTCTCCGGGAAATAAGGCAATTCTTACCAGAAGGACTTAAAAAAAAAAAGGAAACGCTACTTTGAAAACCATGAAAATTTTAAAAGTCTCTGCCACAAATATTAGTAAAAGCTTTAGCCATATGAACAGGTGACTTATTACATCTGCCAGAAACACAATTTGGATCCAACTCTTCCTTTATAAACTAGTGAGTTTTGCAATATTGTACCTGTCTCAGAGCTAAAAGTTTAAAACAAAAGCTACAAAATCCCTGCTTATATCTATCTGTATGTTCATGTGTGTCTCTGTAAGTATGTTATAGATGTGTGATTTGCTTTCTACCTCTGGATGGTAATGCCAAAATTAATTTGTAAAGAGCTCTATTTAATTGGCTCAAAAACAAACAAGCATTTATATAAATCTAGTATTACTCTAAGAAATGTAGAAACCTACCAAGTTCAGGCAATCTAGGATAATCTTAGAATAATCTTCAGTAAATAAAAGCTAGTTTAAGTTTGTTAGGTTTCATTAAACCAGGCGTGTCATTCCAGATGGCCAACAGGCACATGAAACAATGCTCAGCGTCACTCAGCATCAAGGAAATACAAATCAAAACCACACTGAGATACCTCCTCACACTGGTCAGAGTGGCTAAAATGAACAAATCAAGGGACTGTAGATGCTGGTGAGGATGTGGAGAAACGGGCACCTTCCTACACTGTTGGTGGGAATATAAAGCGGTGCAGCCGCTCTGGAAAGCAGTGTGGAGGTTCCTCAAAAAACTATTGGTAGAACTCCCCTATGATCCAGCAATAGCACTGCTAGGGATTTACCCAAGGGGTACAGAAGTGCTGATGCATAGGAGCACATGTACCCCAATGTTCATAGTGGCACTTTCAACAATAGCCAAATCATGGAGAGAGCCTAAATGGCCATCAAATGATGAATGGATCAAGAAGATGTGGTATATATACACAATGGAGTACTACATGACAATGAGAAAAAATGAAATCTGGCCATTTGTAGCAAAATGAATGGACCTAGAGGGAGTCGTGTTAAGTGAAATATGTCAGGCAGAGGAGGACAGATACCATATGTTGTCACTCATAGGTCTAACAGGAAAAACCTAATAGGAGACCATGGGAATGGGAAAGAGGAGGGAAAGAGTTGGGGAGAGGGAGTGAGGCAAATCATGAGAGACTTTTGAATGCTGAGCACAAATTGAGGGCTGAAGAGGGAGGAAGGGAGGGGGGAAGGGGAAGGCGGTGATGATCATGGAGAGAGGCACTTGTGGGGAAGAGCACTGGGTGCTTGCTATATGGAAACCAACTTGGTAATAAACTATATTAAAAAACAGGCATGTAATTATTGGATTTAAAAATAATACTTTTAGTGTACCTACATTTACAAAAGTCAAAGAAGTTTATCTCTGTCACAGAATTTGTCAGCTAGAAAGATAACTTAAAATAATGGTTAGCTGTTTAATGTGTCATGAAATTTTCATGACTAATCAAAACATAATTATTAAGAACAAGAAAATTTAATAGATGTAAGAGAAAGGTTATATATGAAATTCTTAACAATAATTATGGCTTATAGTATGTGTACTTAAAAATAGTTTCCGAATCTTTTTGGTAACTTGAAACCTTAAAGGTATACTGTGAAGAGTTAAATGAAGGATATTTGTTGAACAGCTAGATCATTTCTAAATAAGATAAAATACTGAAACATTAATTATCGAACACATAGTTTTATCCACTTTTGACTTCCTTTGACAGAGGACCTGAAGATATTTGAGTCTATAGGGTGCGTGGGTAACTCAGGTAGTTAAGCATCTGACTCTTGGTTTTGGCTCAGGTCATGATCTCATCATTTCATGAGTTCAAGCCCCACATCGGGCTCTGTGCTGACAGTGCAGAATATGCTTGGGATTCTCTCTCTCCCTCTCTCTCTCTCTGCCTCTCCACTCGCACTGTCTCTGTCTCTCTCAAAACAAATAAATAAACTTTAAAAAATTTTTAAGATATTTGAGTTTATAAATATATATGTTTTGTGCCTCATTGAAAAATTTACTATGAGGAAGAACATGCTTCTAGAAATTATAAAATGTATTCACAAATCTGTCTAGAATTAAGGGTCATTGTCCCATAGCCACTTAAACTTCTATCTGTATTAAAATAGTCAAGATGCTCTGTTGGGCCAGGGCACAGGCCCTTTCCCAATGCTTGCTTCTAGCATTATCCAGCATTATTTACTGAATCTGCCTGATCTACTCTGCTACCTTCCAGGCTGACTTCCATCCTTTGTCTTCCTCCTAAAGATAACCCTCTAATCTGCTTATTTGAGCCAACACATCCTTCTCCAAATGCTGCTCCTCATTAAAAGCAAATTCACCTTGTCCCAGGATACCTAGACTGGCACCTGTTTCCACTGAATCCCTTTTCTGTCTTATCAGCCAATGGTGCTAATTCACCACGCATGTTGTTGCCATTAGGAACTAAGGTCTTGAATCCAGTTAATATGTATGTTTTGCACCCATAACTGTTAGGCCCCCCATAGTAGAGTTACATGAATGGTATTCACACCTGCCTAAGGTCTCTAACGATCTTCATCATCTCAGCGTGTCGACATTACTCCGGAAAACTAGGATCTACACATGATGCTCACTGCTTTAATCCCATCAGGAATCTACTATTTTTCCCTATTTTGCTCAATAGCTTTCCATCCAGAGAACAAGAGTGATGTGCAGACATGGTGGGCATGCTACCATTATATTTTGTCCATTATAACCAGGGACCTTTCTACGCATTTGATCACATCACAATTATACTGACACAGTGTCTGGCTGGCTACCATATCCCACAGATTCCCAAATGATAGCCTCTGTATTAGATATAACCTGAAAAATGGAAGTCAGAAGATTAAAATTTCTACCTTCAGAAGGTTTAGCCCCTATGCTGTTCAAGCAAATGCTTTCCTCCCAGTTCACTCCCACTCACACAGGGTAGGGTTACACAGGTACAGAACTAGTGAGCTGTCCCAACAACTAGGCAACACAGCAGCATTCAACCATCAGTCCCAACTTTGCCAGATGGCATAAACACAGCACTCTCCCTGCCGCCTCAAAGCAGGCCTTTAGGAATTCTGGCATAAAGGTTCAAAACTATAGCTACAAGTTACTGGCTTAGGAATCATCCCTGCTTCTGGCACCCATAATTGCATCACTGGTCTGGAACCATTGGATCAATAAGGAAAAAGCAAACACTGAAGTGATACAGGTAAGAAATGTAGAGAATCTATCCAGTGGAGGAGCCCTTAGCCCTCTCATATGGGGACATAAGCACACGTTCAGGTAAGCCAGCCCACACACCCATTTACAACAGAAAATTTTTCAACTGCCCATTCCAATTCTTTTTTTAGACCATTACTTGGAGAATGATAAGAAACATGATTATGCTCACTTGATAGGAGAGCTCTTTACCCACCGTTGGATACTTTGGGATGTCAAGTGTGTTGCTTAGTCTGAAGAAATTTAATTTAGCAGCCCAAATTGGTAATCTTCCGCTCCAAACCTTCAATAGTATTTTGAGCATTTGCATCTATCACCAAATATGTAAATCCCATAGTGGGTAAGTGTCCATATCTTGCAGGACCCATTTACTGCCCCCTGGCTACCTACACTGGACCAATCTAATATACTTGCCAGTTATGTGTGGGGTCATAGCCCCAGGAATCTTCCTCACAGGCATCTGAAATCTCTGTTTGTCTTGCTGACATCTGCATTTTTCTCAGCATTTTGTCTCAGAGAGAACAAGAAGAATATGTCTAGGCTCAGCCTATCTGTGCATTGCTGCAGTCCACACTATGTCTACTCATGAATCCGGGTAGCCACTTCAAGAGAATGTCCCAGAAAGTCCACCTGGTAGTTCCAATCACCTTCTGAACCTGGAAAGGGGTACTTCTGATGTCTTAATTCATCGCGGCCCTCAAAACTTCCATAGTGATTTCCACAGAGCTGTGCCCCATCAGGGCACCGCTGCAGTAAGCCAGGTTCCCACTTTCCTCTTGCCTGACCATATAGCCAAGCCATTGTCCATGAGTTAATTTAAAAAAAAAAAACATAAGTGCTTTTGTCATGTTCAATTATTCCATCACTGCTAGAAAAAGAGCAGGGCATTCAGCCCATGGAGCTGATTTGTTTCTACCTTTTTCAATCAGAATGGTAGCATTCCAAATAGGATGCCATCCATTTACCTTAGAAGTGCCATTCAAAAATCAAACAGCTCTTTGTTGGTCAGTCTGGAACTATTTATAGAGCACTCTCCAAGTGACAATTCCAAATTCAATCCTAGAGAAAAGAGGCTCCCTGCTTATGAGTATCTCCTCTGTACATCCCTTCAGTAGTATGATCTAGTATAAACTATTTCCATGTTAGTATGGAACTCTCTGGGTACCACCCTCCCCATTAGAGTGCTTTTGCAACATCATCCAAAATATCACGGGTGTTTCAGATTTCAAGATTATTTTATTATCCTTCAGTCATAAGAGCAGTTTCAATTCATATTTGACCGTAAGCTAGTAATTGCCTTCCAACTGGTATGATGTACTGAATATTTGTTTCCTCCAAAACGCCTATGTTGAAATCCTATCCATCAGTGTAATGATATGTAGGAGGTGGAGCCTTTGGGAAGTAATTATTACTAGATGAGATCATCTCATGAATGGACTGGTGCCCTTATATGAGTCATGAGAAAGCTTGCTTCCTTTCTCTGTTCTCTGCCATGTTCAGATACAACAAGAAGTTGGCAGTCTGCAACCTGAAAGAGGATCCTCACCAGAATTTGACCATGCTGGCTCCCTGACCTCTGACTCATAGCCTCCTGAAGTATGAAAAGAAAATGCTGTTGTTTACAAGCCACTCAGTCTATGCACTGTGTTACAGCAGCCCGAACAAGCTAAGACAAATGAAAATTCTCTGGTCCTAGTTGTCAATGTTGGGAGGAGGCACTCAGAAGATTCTGCATGAAGTCCCAGTCTAGCCTCCATTCAGAGAATGAGTCTATGAATCCAGCTACTATTCTACACTGTGCGGGATCAGGCAATCTTGTTGGCTCCTGTTTAGCATGTCCAATTAATATTGCCTGAACGGCAGATTTACATGCCTTCTATTTTACAGGAACAGCTCTCTAGTCACACACAATGTCCATCCCCAAAAGACATTCAGGTAAAAGAGACACAACTACTTCAAATATCTTTCATGTTCCTTTGATACCCAATTTTTGTTGGGGTTTTTTTTTTTATCATGAAAGGATGCTGTCATTTGCCAAATGCTTTCTCTGCATCTACTGAAATGATTGTATGATTTTTATTTTTCATTCTATTAATGTCATGCATCACATTTATTGATTTGCCTATGTTTATGCCTTACAGCTTTTAAAATTTCTACACACTAAGGTATGAGGTATAAACAAGAGACAAGTTTATGGCTCTTTGATGTTGGAGAATCAGCATGGGATCCCTTGGATCCACCCAAAGTATAGTCCTATATTAAGACCTTTGTTTCAACCCTATTTCTTAATTCATCCCATTTCAAAATAGCCATCTAAAGATTTTCACTCTGCAAGGATGAGCCTCTTGAATCTTGCCTTTCTTTTCCTCTTTATTTTGCTCCTATCAATATTTGCTTTATTTACCCCATTTCTTAATAACCATTTAAAATTCCCAATTCTGCTAAGACAAGTCCCTTGACTCTCTCCTCTGCCTCTACATTCTCTTAAGTAATCTCATGTTTTTATTAGCATGTGTAAGACCCAGGAGAGGAAGCTGAGACAACAAATTCAGTAAGACTTCCTAGACTATTTCTGATTTTGCAGCAGTAAGGTTACACAGGATACCCATGCAAAAGGGACCAAAAGGGGCATGGATAATAGGCATATTCAGTGAGTGAATTTCCTGATTATAATGACACCAATTCCTTATGGCTTGCATATGAAACATACAAGCTGTTTTATCTGAGGTGTTCCACTTGGCATTTATAGAGAAAGTCAGTCAGTGTCTGTTCTCAGAGTTAACAGACCTTACAGTGACTGTTCCCTTTGGAATAAACTAATGTATGTCTGGATCATGGACAGCCATCTGTGATTGTTCTGTTGTGAGTTGTGGGTTCTGCATCAATCCAAACATGCTCTTCCAGTGCACAGCACTGAATGCCAAAGAAACTCCACTGTTCTTAATTAGCCACCCTCACAATCCATTTTAGTAAATATTCTTTAGGAAGCTGATGGTATCAATCCACAAAATGAAATAACCCTTTTATACCATACCCTCCTGGTTTCAATAATTTCCTGGTTTTGCCCTCCTTCATGTGGACTACCATCTTAGTGCCAGAGGTCTGAAAGGTATTCTTGTTGTCCTATATAATTTTTCACTTTGGGAGCTGCTTTTGAGGCTAGTGGTCAGAACTCAGACTAACCAAAATCTGAGCTTGTTCCAGCATCAAGATCATACCCAGCACTCTCTCACTTTCATATTAGCTATTACAGATAACAATAATCAAAGGACTGTACATTTTGGTTTTTTTCTTATTGGTTTTCTTTTCCCTATACATACAGTGAACCAACTCCCTCAGAGTTGGCTCTATCTCTAAATTCCATTGGTAAGATTTACCTTTAGTAAATGATTGCAGCACAGTTGTTAATCTATACCACAGGTCACTATGTGGCCACTCAAGAATCAAAGCTTCCTTATCCTGTGCCCAATCATCCTTTCTCTTCCCAAACCACAAGTTTCCATGAGCCCAGACTAGTCTAACCAGTCCTACTCCTGACACCAAATGAGTGTCTTTTCCTCATATCAACCAGTTCTCCAACTTTCCAGCATCAACAAGGTGTCCTAAAATTTAATTCTGAAACTATCTACCCCAGGCCAGAGTCAGACTTTACATGTTTAAGGAGTCATTCCACAAGACTGCCCTCACTTCAGACACCACTTCAGACATCACATCCCCTAGTTACCACACAGGTTACAAAGTTGTCCAACTCAGCTAGAAAGTCAGGACTTCCCACAATCGCTGGCCCCAATTTAATAATTTTCTATTTTTTTTAATTTTTTTAATGTTTTATTTATTTTTGATACAGAGAGAAACAAAGCATGAGAAGGGGAGGGGCAGAGAGAGAAGGAGACACAGAACCGGAAGCAGGCTCCAGGCTCTGAGCTGTCAGCACAGAGCCGGACACGGGGCTTGAACCCACGAATGTGAGATCTGACCTGAGCTGAAGCCGGAGGCTTAACTGATTGAACTACCAAGGCACCCCAATAATTTTCTAGAATGACTCATAAAATGCCATACTTAGTATTAATGTTTATTATCAAGGATATAAATTGATAGCCAAATGAAGAGGTACATATAGCTGGGTACAGAAAAGTCTGAAGTATGGGGGCCTCTGTTCCTATGGAGTTGGATGCACTACCCTCTCAGCACATGGATGTGTTTGCCAATTCAGAAGTTCCTTGAATCCCATGATTTAGAGGCTTTTACAGAGGTTTCATTATGTAACCGTTATTATCGCCATTCATGATTAATTCAATCTCCAGGCCCTCTCCTTTCCCCAGAGGCTGGGGAATGGGGACGAAAGTTCCAACCTTTTAATCAAGACTCTTTTTGGTGGCTAGCCCCCACCATGAAGCTATCTAAGGGTCTACCAAGAGTCACCTCATTAGAACAAAAGATATTCCTATCACTCTTATTACTCAGGGAATTCCTAGCATTTTAAGAACCCTAAACCAGAAAGCCAGGGATGAAAGCTAAATATCTTTCTTCATACCATACAGAGAGACCAAAAAAGAAAGCTGAGAGGAGATATACATAAAAGAGGAAGAAAACAAGTAGAGTGTGTTATCTTCAAGGCAGGTGAAGAAAGAGTTTCAAGAAAGAGGCACGGTAAAACTATGTAAAAAGTCTCCATGGACACTGGCTTAGTCAGTTAAGTGTCCGACTTCGACTTAGGTCATGATCTTGCAGTTCTTGAGTTCAAGCCCCACATCAGGCTCTGTGCTGACAGCTCAGAGCCTGGAGCCTGCTTCGGATTCTGTATATCCCTCTCTCTCTCTCTGCCCCTCCCTGGCTCGTGCTCTGTGTGTGTGTGTCTCTCTCTCTCAAAAATAAATAAACATTTTTAAAAGTTTTAAAAAAAGTCTCCAATGGCACAAGAAAGTTGAAGATGAATAAATGGTCACTGGAGAAAACAGTAAACACATGACTGGTGACCTTAAGAGAACTGTTTCTCTGGAGTGGAAGTGATGAAAGTCCGTTTTGAGCAAGTTCAAGAGAGAGTGGAAGGAGAAAAATTATGGATCATGTTGTCCCTAAAGGGGAATATGAAATCAAGAAAGATTTGGGGACTTATTTTATCTTCATTTTTAAGATAAGAGATATTATCAGCATGTTGCTTTTTTGGAGGAATAATCAAGGGGGAAAACTCCCCCTGGGCTCAAAGAGCAAATGAAAAATTACTGGCACTCTGTCTCTGAGTAGAGAAGGAAGCATAGGAACTAGAACACATGAAGAGGATTCAGCCTTATATAGGACCAGAGATGGGCATCCATCATAATAGGAAGCAATGCTGGTTGGAGCTAAACAAGTCTCTTCAAACTGCTTTTATTTTCTCAGATGAAAAGGGAAAACCATTAGCTGAAAGTACAGGACAGAGAAGATGTTGGACGTTTAAACAGAGAAAAGTTATAAAATGCTTTACACAGGGATTCTCAATTGGCACTACAGACATTCGAGGCAAGATCATTCTTTGTGGGGGGACAGGGAGCACTATTTGTGCATCATAGAACATGTAGCCAAATCCCTGACCTCCGCCCACTAGACACCAGTAGCACTCCCTTCTCCAAGCTGTGATAACCGAAGACATCTCCAGACATTGCCAGTGCCCTGTGGCAGGGGAGGGGTTGCACAAATCACCTCTGGATGAGAACCACTGCTTCCACTAGGAGACAGAGAGAGGGAATGGATTAGAAAAATGTAAACAGATTGTGGTCATCTTGAGGCTCACTTGAGGTTAGTGGTCACAGATTGAAAATGAGGCCACCGAGCTTGCTTATGTGTGTTTTTCCAGCCATGTTCAGCTGCACAGGATCAGAGCAGACAAGTAGTTAGTACAAGAAAGTCAGAAAGGGGCACAGAGTTGAAGTATAAGTGAGTGATTATAATGATAAACTATTAGATAAGAAGGAAAGAATGGATATGAGAGTGGGAGGGACAATGAAAGATAATGGAACAAGAGATCGTAGATGCAGAAAAATGTAGGTATCTGGGTAACAGGGTGTGAGCTGGCAAATTACCAGTAATGACCAGGGAGAGAGATTCTTGAAACTCACTTATTCATAACTACTTAAAGTTATTATCACAATCATATACAGAGACTATTATGCACATATATGTAATTATTATAGTCATCCTATAACTTTGAGAAATCTTTAACTCCATGAAGTGTCCCATCACTGGAACTAGCAAAGTGTAAAGTTCAAATCTCCTACAGAGTTTAGCCATAGAAATCACAGCCTAATAAAGTTGATTAAGGTGAATTTTACATCTTATTTGCTAATACTTCTCTCTATCTCAAGAAGTGAGGGCAGCAGGATTCCAATTTGCTACCAGTTCAAAGACTGGCATGATATCTAGCTTGCTTACTTGTGAGAAAATTTGAGGCAAAAGGTTTTGTTTTTTTTTTTTTCCTAGAAAAGGGGCTAGGAAGCTTGTGGAAATCAAAGCAGCTAAACAAGCCTCTTATTATTAGAATAATGGACCATGACATTCAATATCCTTCAGGGAAATTTTAACCTGGTCTTTGATTTTGGCACTTTTAGCTACTTTGAAATTAAATCAAACAATATAGAAGGCAAAAGAATATAGAACAAGAGGCAAAATAAGGTCATACTCCAATTTTACTTTTCAGGCACGGCTGAAAGAAACAGAAGATCAAAGTAAGCTTTCCTTCAGCTCTAACTAATGTTCCATCCTTCTGCTTCTGAAGAAAAATGTGTTTTTCTGTGGTTTTAGAATAAATCTAAAACACTATCATTTTTAGATGAAACACTAAGTAATTGCTTTGCCAAAAATAGTCACCCTATGCAACAACCATCGAAGTTTGTTTTAATAATCCTCAGATACCAACTACCACTATGTCAGCCCCTCGGTACACGAGGACGATTATCTGTTGTTTAAAATAGATGTCCGAAGTACGTTATCTAAGTGAACAAAAGCATAAACATTTCAACTATCAAATCATCAGAACTGCTTAGGCAAGCATAAATATCTCCTGGCTCCAATGTATCCCTTATGGAATTTTTTTTTCCTCTGACTCACTCTGCTCTTGCAATGATAGCAGACCCATGCTGAGATAATGAATTTATGGATCTTCTTTTTATAGCTTAAGTGCTTTTCATTTCTTAAGAAGTAGAGGTTTATTTCCAGGTAGGGGTACGTTTTAATGCAGTTCAAATACAGGAAAAACAAGACGTTTAGCAAATGAGAAATATAATAAGTAAATGATACTGTGAAGGCAGCATACATTAAATTCAAAGAGTCACACCTCTCTAATTGGATTGCATTAGAGAAGGCAAATGTTCTTTTTCTTTCTATACATTTCCTGTTATTGGTACTTTTCTCACTTTCACTAGGAAACTGACTTCTCCAAGCCCTGGGTTAATTTTCCAAATGGTCCTTTGGTTTTGCATAGTGAAGACCCACTCCAGGGTTCCGTTCAACTGAGTGACTCAGCAGCTATTTAAACATTTTCCCTAGTTGAGGTTCCATCTTCACATCACACAAGACCTCTGATTCTGTCTTGACTCACAAAGGTGACATACCATAGAGGATTACAGAGAAATACAAGAGAAACCAAGTCCTATTCTAGCTTCCTTTGGTGAGATCATTTCTTTCGGACTGGTATCAGATTCCATGTAATACTGTCCATTTCTGAGATCTTTCTTTTTTCCTCCACAGAAGGCCTCTCAACTGTCACACTTGACAAGTCGGCCTTTTTCTGATGTCCCTAAGTGCCTGCACTACCCAGGACTCAGATAAGAACTGGAGATGAGTGACTAGGTTAACTGATAAAACTGCTAATTAAAGCCCTGTTTTCAACACTCCTGAAAGATTAACCAACTGGGCCAAAATTCAGAACACTGAAGAAGTTTTACTTGTAACATGTAAAGCCTTTGGTAAACAAAAAGCTCTAACGATTTCAAAGACAGTAATGTCAAGAAATTTCCAAGGACGTTTTTCCCCCCCAAGAGGTATACAAATGAGACAATTCACGCAAAGCTCCGTAAGGGTTTTCTTCCTTGTGAATGCTGCCGCTTAGCAAGAAAGCACAAACGTTGATCAACTAAACATTTATGTATCATTGTGCCACCACGGTAAGAGCAACACAAATACAGAAATGTGTTTTTCTTTACAAAGTAATAATAAATCTAATAATTTATATTTTCAAACTTGTGAGAAGTGAAAAAAAAATTGTATTTCTTTCTCAGTCAGCTACTGTCAGAGACATGGTATAATGTAGGGGTTTAGAGCGTGGGCTCAGTGGCCAAAAGCCTGACTTCAGATCCTATTTCTGCCACTTCCTATCCAGGTCACCTGGAGCTGGTTACTTGACTTTATTCCATAGTTGTCCCAAATGGAAAATTGGGAAGACAGTAATAGTAGCAATCTCATAGTGTTGTAGTGAGGGTTAAATGAATTAAATCTACCAAGTACTTAGAAGTATAAGACACATAATCACATAGTGAGTCTTATTATTCTTAGGAAGCTATAGGCAAAAATGATCTTTCACTGTCTGAACGTAAGATTTAAGTCCCCTAAGTGTGTGTATATTATAATGGAAGATAGCTAGCTTCTCAGAGCCTTTGAACATCATTCCATACTTGAGATAATCTGATCACTGAATCTTTTTACAGGAGAGGCCTTGACTCTATTTCACACCAAGAATATCCTCATCTGTAAAATGAATTTGTTGTACAATATGATTGTTAAACTTTCTTCCTACTCAAATGATCATCAGCCTGAAGCCCAGAAGTCCTGGCTTCCTGGGCCCACTGGCTAATCATCCTCCTCTAACGAGTGCTCTCCCACTGGGCTATAAATCCATCAGGTGCCTAACCCCAAATATGAATGTCACCCATTCTGCTGGGGAAAGTCCACGTAGAATTATCTCCTGCAGAGGATATTTTTTTCACTTGTAAAAAGAAATGCGCTCATTTCCCCCGAGGACTCTTCTTTTCCCAGAACGGGTCAATCCCTCTAGTGACATGCATGTGGCGTGTGCATAGTGTAGGGAAGGAGAGATGGAGTGTGGACGGGCGGGAGAATTAAAAACAGAGAAGAAACACAGTCTCAGCACGCTTTCCCTTGCCAATTGCCCTGTCTGAGAAAGACCATTAAAATGGGTCCGTCTTTTATATCATTTCTAATATGGCTGGAAGCAGGACTCTTGCAGTTCAAACGTGGCGTGTTTAGACTGTATTCAAACATGAGGCTCGGTAACATCAAAGGCTACTCGTGGGTGGTTTGGGCCAGGGTAAGGTCACCACTGCCCTCAGCTGTACTAGGTGTGGAGACACTGTGTACCTGGGAAAGTGGTGGTGTTTGCTTTTTTTCTGCTGATAAATGTGGCGCTGGAAGAAGAGATGCCTTTGTGTGCCTGAGGAATGATCTACTGTAGAAGGTTTAACGGCAGACAGGTATCAGGTTAGGGTTACGGGGGCAGCTTTTTGAACGGGGATGTCCTTTGTTCTCAGAGAATAGGCTTCCTAAATTGGTGGAGCAAAAGGACAGACATTGGTAAGAAAGGCTTCCTGCTTGACCACCAAATTTTAACAAAGACAAGATGATTCTCGCAATAAGTGATATGGGTGACATCAACAAAGGACAAAAAGCATGAGGGTAGGTTAACCTCTTCTTGCTTGCTTGTCCTTAAACATCTTTATCGTACCTTAGTTGCACAACATTCATCTTAAACATCTTTTAAAATGGCGACAGCATGACATTGAGGTAAGAAATCTGCATAGTTTCTACTAGCCTATAGGACAGGTTCTAAGAAATAACCTCTTCATTATTTGTTTCCCTTTTCTCTCTCTATAGCTTTAAAATGATTTAGTATAACATTCTAAAAGGCTTTAAGATTGGGAATATATTCTGTGAAGGAGCCCTCATCAAGACAATCCTAACCACTTTTGAGAGCCAAAAGTAATACTGTATTCATAGATAGTCGACTAATAAATAAAGATGGAGTCTCCATGTGTTGAAAAGAACAGAATATAAAGAGCATATGCTAGTATTCCTCGGGTACTAACCCTACAATATCTAGCCCAGTACAGTTACAACAAGAAAAAGAGGTCAAGCAGAGGCCAAAGAAAAACAGAGGAAACAAAGAGACAGACCAGACTGATTCCAGAGAACTGGTTCAGGGCAGGGCTACCTCCACCTCTCCCAGCATGGGCTTGGCAGCATTAGTCTCCCCCAGGAGCACTTTGTTAGGAGCCCTGCTTGTGGGAGGTCATTCCTAACTCAGGCTCTGCTGAACCATATCAGTACTCAGACTCACTGGGGCCTCTGGATTGCCCTGAAATTGTTCACTATCTGTTTTAACTACCCCAATAATTAGTAAATTCTCAAAAGAACTTTGCTTTCTACTTTCTTTTCATCCCACATACATCTAGGGCAACACCATCTATGAAAGAGAAATTTAATCATTATCAGTTGAAGTAGAGATGGAGTCTCCATGTGTTGAAAAGAACAGAATATAAAGAGCATATGCTAGTATTCCTCGGGTACTAACCCTTCCACATCTTCTCAGTGGGCTAAAAACATAGACAGACATTTCATTTCTAACTGCCATGTTATACATGTTTGGAAAGGGGGAATCATTTTCTGCTAGACTCAGGTCCAATTTCCATTGTGATTTTTGCCCTCCAGAAATAAACATCGTGGTCAGGATGTCTGCCCAGCATCCTTCTGGCCCAACAAAACAGTGGTTTCCAATGAAATGCAAGCACTCTTGTGAGACTGTGCGGGTCCCAGTGGCTGCAAATTCATGAACCACAGGTTTTTTAACCACTGGCGGCATTTCAAACCGCCTAATTGAATGACAAGTCCCTCAAACAGCTGTCACTTAAGATTCCTGGGTTTTGATGAAAGGCCAGGGTACTTATAATTACTCCCCTCTCGCACCCTTTTCCTAAACACAGCACACAGTATTGGCAACAATTTTCAATAAAATGACCAGCCTGGGCATGAGAGAATCAAGCAGACATCTAATGATTGATAGAAAAAAGACATAGAGGCTTTTGTTTCCTTTTTTGTTTGTTTTAGTTTCCAGAAAACCCCAAAGTCAAAAAACAATTACAACTCTTACTAATTTTAATCTCCTTCTATCTTTCATTGGATTCCTAGATTCAATTCCTTTGTGGCAACTTTGTTGAATTCCATTCATCAAGTGTGCTTCACCGGTGAGAAGGAAATACCAATTTCCTCAGTAGAGGAAGCCATTCCTTGGGAGGCATAGGATTCCACTTGGAACTCTGGGGCTAATAAATTCCAACTTCTTTAAGAAAAAATTGACTACCATTGTTGAATTTAAACAGCAATTTCGTTTACTGAGCAATTTAACTTAAACAACACTCCTTCCTCTAAAAATATATTTATATATTTAACATGATCTTATTTAACATAACTCTTAAGACCACTCATGAGAGATGTCTGCCAAGTGTCATGATTCCCCATTTTACAAAATACAAAATAGACTTAAACATGTTCATTTCCCAGCCCCGAAGCTCTATTAGCAGATAGAGCTGGCACTGAAATCCACACCGCACTGATATCAAATCCAATAAATAATCATACATGAAAATAGTCACCTTTTCCACACTCATTTCCTCCTTTTCTCACTATATGCCTCTCAGCTCTCTCCTAATCTGATACAGTTTTCACTCTCAGTACCCCCAATGCAAGCCTCCACTATTCCCAATTTCTGCCATGCTTCTTTTCCTATTCCACGTGGTCCTTCTCATGCCAGCACCTAATCTACCCAATCTACCCCTCTGCCCCACTGCCCCTCTGCTCTGTGAATGAAAGTCCTGTTCAATCAGAACAAAGTCCTAGCATCTCTATAGGCTCAGGCTTTTATTAAATTGGTCTTTCCACCTCCTGCTCTTAAATGCAACCAGGCCACCATGTGGGGATGCCACAGGGCTGATGGCTACATACCCAGTCTTGAATGCCCCACTTCTGGGGCTCACTATGAAGGTTCTCCTTTCCTTCCAAACACTATTCCCAAATGACTTTCCTACAATTCCCATTCAAATACCTTTCCTCTTCTAAAGGGAAACTTTACTTACAACTCCTTTTCCTCACCCTCTTTTCCATCAAACACTAGTTCTAAAATACTCTGGTCTCTTTTCATTATATGTACCCCTTGCTCAGTCTTCCTTTTCACCTTTCCATCCATCATCACTCTCAGTCACTTCAACATTCAGGCTGAGGATGATTCCAATGCCCCAATGTCTAACTTCTCAGCTTATCAACTTTCTCAATTCTAACGTCCTTTCTTTCACCTTAGCTAAAGGCAACTAAATGTTGGGCCAGAAGGATTGGTAGAATTTGGATATGCAGAGATTAAGGGAAGAAGCGGTTTCCTAATAGGGAAGAACTGTGTGAGAAAAGATAAGAAGGTTCAAGAGTGTTTAGTATTTTGTGGAAATAGGAATAACACTGCTTGCCTAAATGACAGAGAAGATAGGAAGTAGAGGGAGAGAAGAATCAAAGAGAAAATGATCAGCTCTTCATATTTATGTCTTCTCTTTATCAGAAGCTTCTTGAGAGCACAGGCACCTCTGGGATTATTTTTAACCTTCCACATTAAGATATTCAATAAGTGTTTCTAGAAACCCAATCATCTGTTATCCAGCAAAAAGTACAAGGTCTATACAAGACCTATTTTGCTAATTATCCCCAGCTTACATGCTACCCTATGCTTCCAGTGGAATGTTAATTAGATAAGACATTCTACAAAACTTGTTTTTAAGATCAGAGTATATACCAACTAGTCTAATCTTTAGTTAAAAATTATTACACTTACAAAGACTTTTGCTGTTCATAGCTCATGGCTTTCACTTTGCACATTACCTGCATTAAAAACAAGCAACCCTTGACTATTCACAAATATGGTCTAGATTTATTTGAATTTCTCACCAATCACAATGCTTTGCTTACAACTGTGTTGTATGGCGTTCAAGTCATTACTGAACTTTGAAATTCCCTGTAGTGAAATCATTAATGACTGTACCTTAAAAAATTAGTTTTTGGGGGGCACCTGGGTGCCTTAGTTGGTTAAGTGTCCAATTCTTGGTTTCAGCTCATCAGTTCAGGTCATCATCTCACAGTTCATGGTTGATAGCATGGAGCCTGTTGAGATTCTGTCTACCTCTCTCTCTGCCTTTTCCCTGCTCTCTATCTCAAAAATAAATAAACGTTAAAAAGATAAAATTTACTTTTTAAGACAAAATAGTTCCTAAAGAGTAAATCATGGAGGGCATTCTCATCCTAAAGGGCATGTAGATTAGTATCATACCAAGACAGTTTTCTTTTTCCGGGATATATATCTCAGTCCTATTTCTAATACCTTTCTCACGGACATTGCCAAAATGTTCCAAAGTTTTAGCTGAGAAGATAAAATGCTTCCTCTTATTTTTCCATACAAAACCAGTGATTTGTTTTTCCATATTTATGACTGCAGTATAAAACAAACAAACAAAAAAAGCCTTTTTGGACACCACAGCTTAGTCGTTATTATAGAAATCTCCATCTCAAATAGGTTGCCCAGTGGCTACCCATAATTTAAGGGTGAATCATCCCAATTGTGAGAAGAATTTCACTTCTCTGTTAGATACCAATTGAGTAAACTTCTTACGAAATAATGTGTCAAAGTTACAGATTCTGACAGACTCCTTCTGGGAGATAATGTAGGAAATACAGTGGAAAGAGTGCTGAACCAGGACCCAAAATACAGGGCTGCTAGTGAGTTGAGACACATGGTTTCACAAATAAAAATGTGCGGTGGGGACCACGGGGCAGAACCCTGAAATCGTGACTCCGCAGGAAAATTAGGAACACATGACTGCTGTAGCTCTTGCTCCAGTTCTCATATGTACTGTCTGTGAGATTTTGCTTTTGCCATGTCACCGTGTCCCTGTCTCATCTGTACACTGGAAACCATACCTACCTCACCGAACTCGGAGCATTTGCTATCATGACATGGGAAATGGGGAGTTTCCTCTCTTCCTCTCTCTGTGACTGCCCTGGCTTATATGGGTCAAGATTAGCCCATTACCTCACTCCCTGCCGCCCACGGTAACACATAAAGACTCCTTTAGTTCCACGCCCTCGAGTCCCTAATCCTCAGCTCTTCACTGGTCCTTCCTCTCTCTTCCCTTACCATTTTTTCTTCATTTGCTCCCTTGTCAATCTTTTTCTGAAAGACAAGCAAGTATTAGCTGGGTCTTTCTGATTCATGGACATATAAAATGAAAAATATTGCCAACCAATTTGAGTATTTTTCTTGCTAAGGAGACTTTTCACCAAAAATAGGGTGCTCAAAAAAAAAAAAAGGCAACAAATTGACTCAGACTAGACTCATGTTTTTTGTCTACCATGTTCCCATAAAATTCATAATCTGCATGTTTCTTTTAAAACCTCATCCAAAACTTTCCCATTCTGAAGGAATACCATCTAGTCATCCCAAGTTAAAATTGGAGTGTGAGTTTCCAAGGACAATTACCATTACTTTAAAGGTCTGAGAATCAGGTCATCTTCCCTGAGGCAAGAGTTGTTTATAGTTATTATATAGGTCTTGAAAGTCTGTTTTACTAAATTAACTAGTTATTGAGCATTTATTTGCTGAGCTCAAGACATCTTGCCATTATTAAATGCTTCAAAAACAAGGTTCAAATATTTGATACAGTCAAATTGGACTTGTCTTCACATATGATCCTAGGTTCCCTGACTTTCTCTTTCTGTACCCATTGCTCTGGGAAATTAATAGGATCACATCTCTTCAAACACTAGTAGAAATACACATTGGCTTCCAAATACTAGTTTGGAGATCAGCCTTAAATTAAAATTATTAGACAACAACTTTTATGCTTCACTGCCTCTCTTAAACCTGATATCTTGAATGTGAAATAATTTCTTTCTCCACAGCCTATCAGTTCTTAAATCCTCTATGTCCTGGAATGACACTATCAACCTTAATCCCTGTAGCTCAAATATTATAGTTCATATTACTTCTGTCTTTCATCATCTTACTCAAGAAGGAAACTATTCCTCGAGTTGGTTACATAAAACCTACTGCATCACCCTTAGCATAAAATTTCTTACCATGGCCTACAAACCCAAGACCTTATATGACCTGGATTCTGCCTGCTCCTCTGGGCTCATGTACCATTCATTACTCTAACTGTAGGGACACAAGCTTCCATTCCATTCTCATTACTATAGATAGTTAGTTACCTCCTCCTTGCCATACAAGTCTTGGCCACAGTGTCATCTTCTCAAAGAGAATTTCCCTGGCCACTTGGTCTCTTGTCAAGTTACTGTCTCATTAACCTGGTTTTATTTTCTTCAAAGTATTCACTTTGTTTACCTGTTGATCATCTCCCCCACTAAACATACACACGTGCACACACAAACACACGAATATGAGAATGAGGGCTTATCTGTCTTCTTTTCTCAACTGTTTCCTCACTACCCACTAAATCAAATGGAGACCCTCAGCCCACTACTCTCTCCCAAAATGCCCTGCACTTTGCCTTTCCATTTACTTATCACACTTACAATTACTTACTCAGGTTCTGTCTACCACCAGATACTGTCATTTCAGAATGAAATGTACCTATCCCATTCACCATTATTTCTCCACCACCATATTTCTCCACCCCCCGGCACAGAGATTGACATATGGCACTCATAAATATTTGCGGAAGGAAGGAAGGAGGGAGGAAAGAGAAAAGGAGGGAGGGAGGTAAGGAAGGAAAGGAAGAAGGAAAGGAGGAAATGGAGGAAAAGGAGAGAAAACAGAAAAGAATAAGGTTTTAAGGTGACCAACCCTTCCAGTTTGCCCAGGAATAAGTAGTTTCCCAGGATGAAGGGCTTTCAGTGCTCAAACCCAGAAACACCCAGGAAACCCAGGACAAGTTGATCATATTAGCTTTGAAGGAAATCCTTCAAAGGATTATGTAGACCTATAAATGCCTGTAGATGAACTATATAAGCTTATTCTACATGCTTAACAAAATAGTCAGCTGTAACTTGTACTGTCTGGTCGAGCAAGGTTCTTGCTAGTTGTATTGACCACTTGCAGGAAGTAGTTGAGTCCTGCCATGTGCACATACTGACCTGTAAGGTATCCAGATACATGCTCGCAAAATCTGGACCAGGAATGAGCAGCTGACCCAGAAGCAGTCTTTTAGAGGTAATCTCATATGAGAGCTCAGATCTGGGGGGGGGGGGGGGGGGGGGGGGGGGGGGGGGGGGCGCTGGGGAAGCACTCTAAAATAGACAATGATTCATTATAACACCATGGTATAATGGCGGGGGGGAGGTCTGAACTTGGCATTTACAAAGCTTGGGGTGGGGGGGTCAGTGAGAAGTGTCAGGGGCAGTAGATGTAGAAGTAGCAAATAATGTCAGCCTAGTGGCAACATACAAAAAAAGGAGTAATGAGTTTCCAGATTTCTGAGTCTCACAGTGTCAGAGCCATTAAGAACTGTTACCCTAAAATACACCACAGTTTTCTCGAGGCCTGAATATTTGGCAGCTGAAACTTTTCTTGTTTCCTTATTTCCCAGGGTATCATTACAATAAACCCCATTAAATAAGGTAATCTGAGCATGTCTCTGTTTCTTACAAGCTAAAAGAACCTAACAAGATCATTATTTCTTCAGTCAACAGGAGACCTTTTAAACAGAATCCTTATTAAAAGGATAAAAAATGAGAAGTGAGACCAAAAAAGTCAGAAAAAATAATAATATGCTGAGATATAAACCAAATCCCTAGGCTATTAAACGATCCCAAATCCCTAGTGAGGTGAGATTGGAGACCAACTAACCCATATCTTATGGGTTACTCAGAGCTCTCTCTTTGAGCTATATGTGTTAGTTTGGTTATTTGTAATAATCACTTGTAGTTTCAGTTTACTATTTGAAGAGTTCTTTAAAATCTTGTTTGTAATGGAAATACCTAAACTTGAGTGGGTAAAATGCAACAAACTTCTGATGGATAATGTGGAATATGAGGAGGATTAAAGTATGTTAATTGGAAATATGTCCATCCATAGCTGACGGGAAGGGAAGAAGATGGGGTTATAGGGTTAAAATGAATTCCAACATAAATACAAACTAAATATTTTGTGTTATTACAAAATAAATATGATATAAAACACACAAATAGGAAATAAGAATATGAATTACACATTCATTTTTTTCTTGATTGCATTATTTCCATGGAACTGAGTGATTCAGAATCTCATTAACATTTCAATGGGCTCCCAGAAACTTCAGGAAGCCTTCTCAGCCAAAAAACCTTGAAAGGACAACTGGGAAACAGTCTCTCACAGCAGCTTTCCACTAAGAGTTTTAACTCTTAGAATTAGACTAATAGCCTACTATCAACTTGTAATTACTCATTTTATTTAGGATAGAGGATATGTTTTTCATAAATGTGTCTATAAATATTTTATTTAGTTCTTGGATTCTTAAAGCACATAAAATAAATGAGGGGGAACAGTAATCCAAGCAAGAAGATATATAGGCTGACCAGAACTTAGTAATTTTATTATAAAATATTTGAGAGTTAATTGCATATATATTCCTTTCTTAAAATGTTGCCATATAGATCTAATCATTCACTTCCATGGTATTCACCATTATATTTCCACAAATCAAAAAGCATTTGAGGAAACGGGCCCCCTGGTGCACAGCTGGCAGGAACGTCGTTGGCCAGCCATCCTACTGAGTAACTCAGCCATACGTTATGCATTCTCTATATTCAATAAATCCACTCCTAGGCATGCCCTCCAGAGAAATTCCTGTCCCAAGTACAAAAGATCCATGCAATAGTGTTTCTGATATCATCATTTACGATATCAAAAGCTTGAGAGCAACCTAAATTTCCACCTTAGAAAAACAGAAATGGGGGGCACCCGGGTGGTTCAGTCAGTTAAGCATCCATCTCTTTTTTCTTTTTTAGTGTTTATTTATTTTTGAGAGAGAGAGAGACAGAGCGTGAATGGGGGAGGGACAAAGAGGGAGACACAGAATCCAAAGGGACTCCAGGTTCTGAGTTGTCAAGTTTGAGTTCTGTGTCTCCCTCTCTCTTCGCCCTTCCCCTGCCCCGGCTAACACAGTCTCTCTCTCTCTCTCTCAAAAATAAATAAACATTAAAATTTAAAAAAAAATAACTCTAATGTCAAGTCTTTTTGCTAAACTGAAAGGACATTTGGCTCTTTTTTTAATAAAAATTTTACATCTTTAAGGTGTACATCATGATAGTCTGATACACATATACATAGTAAAATGACTACAGTCAACTAAGTAACATGTCATCCCCTCACTCAGTTACCATCTACCATCATGGGCGTGTGTGATGAGTGCACCTGAAGTCTACTCTCTCAGTCTACTCTCAGTGTTCAACACTGTATTGTTGTTGTTCAACAGAGTATTAGTAAGTGCAGTCTTTGTGCATGTACATGAGTCCTCTAGACGTATTCATCCTCCATAACTGCAAATCTGTACTCTTCAATCAACATCTATCTCCCACTCCCTGCTCCCCCTGACACACCCCAGCACCTGGTAACTATCTTTCTACTCTTTGATTCTGTAAGTTCAGCTTTTTTTTAGATTCCACATGTAAATGAGACCATCCAGTATTTGTTTTTCTCTGTCTGGCTCATTTCACTTAGCATAATGTCCTCCAGGTTCATCTGTGTTCAACTCTTGTTTTATTTGACTTCTTACCAGCATTTGACACTTTGTTCTCAAACACTCTTTCTTTGCCTTCCATAATACCACAGGCTCCTAGTTTGCCCCTTACCTCTTCAATAGAATTGATTATTCTATTTCTAGAATAATCCATTCCTATTTCAATTGATTACTTGTTTCAAGCACTTCCTAATCAGCCTGTAAAACTTCTGGTTTCCCCAGGTCCTTCCGTGGACATTCTTCATTCTCTGGACCACACAAGGTATAGTCTCAATTGCCTTATTTCTTTTTAATGTTGCCCAAATATATTTTGATATCCAACTAGACCACTCTCTGAACTACTAATCATATAAACAACTGCCTTCTTAACTGCCAAAGTGAGCACAAACAATGGCCTTCTTAACATCTCTGAATTTTTCCAAGGCCCCCAATCTCAACATTTCCAAACTCATGCTCTTCTCCTTAAAACCTAGTCCTTTTCCAATGACCCCATGTCATGTAGTGAATGACACCATTATTCATCCAACTGTTCAATATATTTTTTAATATTTATTTATTTATTTCTGAGAGAGAGAGAGAAAGACAGAGCAAGCAAGAGAGCGGCAGAAAGAGAGAATCTGAAGCAGGCTCCAGGCTCCAAGCTGTCAGCACAGAACCCAATATGGGGCCCAAACCCACAGACTGTGAGATCATGACCTGAGACCACTTAACCAACTGAGCCTCCTAGGCTTCTCTCATCCAGCTGCTTATTTTTTTTTCTGTTTTTTATTTATTTTTGAGAAACAGAGAGAGACAGCATGAGCAGGCGAGGGTCAGAGAGAGAGGGAGACACAGAATTCGAAGCAGGCTCCAGGCTCTGAGCTGTCAGCACAGAGCCCAAAGCGAGGCCCAAACCCACAAATCGTGAAATCATGACCTGAGCTGAAGTCAGACGCATAACCAACTGAGCCACCCAGGCGACCCTCATCCAACTGTTTAAGCCAGAAACCAAAAAGTCTTCTCTGACACCTATTCTCCAACATCCTCTACACCCAATGTAATACTAGATGTGTTAACATTTTTTATGACCTTATTATCTTCTGCATACATCCACTTCTCTCCATCACATTGCTTAATTCCAAGCTACCATCATCTCTCACCTGGATCCCTCCAATAACCTCCTAAGTGACCTTTCTCTAATAACTAGAACCTACCTTCTCCCAGGCCACCAGTTTGAGCTCTTCCAAATGTAAATCTGATCACATCAACCCTGGCTAAAAACATTTCAATAATAGCACATTGTTCCTAAAGTTCAACATCCTCATGATAGCCTCCACACTTCTGCCTAACATAGCCTTTGCTGTGCCTACAAACTCACCACATAGAGCTCTTCCTTTCAGTCATCATGTTCCACCTTAAGTTCCTCAAATAAGCCATGTTCCTTTCCACCTTAGGGCCTTTGCACATACTGTCTCCTCTGCCAAAAAGGTTCTCCCCTCTGTCTTTCTTACTCTTTACAACTCAGCTCAAATTTTACCCATGGAAGTCTTTTCAAATTGTCCTGTTATACAATTTCATAGGACTCAGTATTTTTTCCCTTATAACACTTATCACCATTTGAAATACATATTTATATTTGTAGTTATTTTATAGATTTCTCTCACCCTCTCTAAGTTTTATGAGAGTGAGAAACATGTACATTTTTCTCATCAACGTATCCCCAATCCTTTCTAGCATGGTCCCTGTCATACTCAGTAAATATTTATTGAATGAAGAAATAAACCCTAGAATATTAACCCACCCTAGATATTACCTTCCAGTAAAATTCCATGAAATTTCTAGCCCCACTACATTTAAGCATTAGCTTCTCTACTAATGCCAGAAACTGATAATTAATATCTCAATATCTATTCTCTCCAGTTTTTAACCAGGAGTAGGTACCATTATGGTCTGAATGTGTATATCCCCTCAAAATTTCTGTTGAAGTCATACCCCACAACGTGATGGTATCTGGAAGTAGGATCTTAAGGAAGGAAGTAATGAGGTTTAGATGAGTTCACGAGGGTGCAGCCCCCATGATGGGACTAGTGTCTTTTGAAGAAAAGGGAGAGGAGTTTTTTCTCCTTCTCCCTCCCCATTGTGTCAGGATGTAGGAGAAGGTAGCTGTCTGCAAGCCAGGAAGAAAGCTCTCATCAGGAGTAGAATCTGCCAGCACCTTATCCTGGACTTTCCAACCTTCAGAACTATAAGAAATAAATGTCTGTTGTTTAAGCCCTGATCAGCACTCAGAAAAAAAAAAAAAAAAGGAAGGAAAGAAGGAAAGAAGGAAGGAAGGGAGGGTGAGAAAATGCCAGTCTCCTTTGCCTCGTGGAAACATACAAACAAGTCTGAACTACTGGGATGCAAAGGCAATTTCCTGGTCATATCTTTCAAGGAAATGGGAATGTCCTCATCTTCCCTTTTCCTCCTTTCTCCTTCATGCCGGCAGGACAAAGTGCTGAGCAGATAAGAGTAATTCTCAAAGTGTAATAACAACATAGGAAAAACTAGGTCCCTGGCCTCTCTATGCAGTCACCATACCTCCCCCGACTTTTGGGAGAAAGAGAAGGAAAATTGTGTCTTGTTTAAAGCCTTGCTGTTTCCAGCCTCTGTTATAAGCAATTAAACTGACATCTAATCAATACATTTAACTAATTATTCTAGTCACAATGTGAGTATTCCTTAAAA
>NC_043705.1:114518285-114522042 GCF_006229205.1 Suricata suricatta
AAAAAAAAAAGGGAAGGGGGAGGGGGTGGGGGAGGGAAAGGGAAGGAAATGGAAGGGAAGGAAGGAGGGAGGGAGAGAGAGGTGGGAAAGAGAAAGAAAAGAAAAAAGGGAGAGAAAAAAAGGAGAAAGAGGGAAGGAGGGAAAGAAGGAAGGAACAAAGGAAGGGGAGGGAGGAAGGAAGGGAAGGGAAGGGAAGGGAAGGGAAGGGAAGGGAAGGGAAGGGAAGGGAAGGGAAAGGGAGGAAGGAAGGAAGGAAGGAAGGAAGGAAGGAAGGAAGGAAGGAAGGAAGGAAGGAAGGAAGGAAGGGAGGGAGGGAGGGCGGGAGGGAGGGAGGGAATGGAGGGAGGAAGAGAGAAAGGGGAAAAGACGGAGGGAGGGAGGGAGAGAGGAAAGGAGAAGGGGGGGAAGAAGAGAAGAGGAAAAGGTCGAATTTAACCCAAATACCCAAGCCCCAAGCCCTCCAGAGACCATTCACACAAGCACTGTGGTGACTGCTGCCAGGGCACAGGCTGTGGTCCCACCACTCAGCCAGACTCCCCACCGGAGGCAAGGTGCTCCCTGCATCTGCTCAAGCCGAGTGGAAAGCATCCTTGACTGTCTGTGACTTCTTTTACCTGTTTGTTCTGCTTGTTTACGTTTCTCTCAGTAGTTCTACTATCTCAATTCCAAATCATTTGCTGAGAGATTAAGCAAAAGGCAGAATAAGATCCATCAGAAAACCAGTTCATGCCATTGATATATCTATAAATTACCACTCCTAAAAAAATCAGTTAATCTTTTTTTATTTATCTTTCTACAAGGGAAAATGAACAGAATCAATGAGAGAAGCTAGAAAAGAATGATGTGAACTTAAAAAAAAGAATGATGTGAATACATTCGTGTATTTTTTTTAATTCTTGGTTAATCTTTATATGTAAATGTGAAAAGTTTTGGAAGTAAAATAATCACAGAATGCAGAGAGAAAAAATGAGCAGTCTTAATGAAAAATCAAATAAATCTTATATCCCTCATTATTGCTACAGTTTATGGACTCCATATCATGTTGCTCATATAATATGATTTAATGCAGAGAGAAAGCATTGTCTGCCCCAACATAGCTTTCTCCATTATCATCAACTGGCACAGAACCCAACATTTCACAACAAGAAATAAATTTATTTTTTTAAATGGTTGCATTTTCAAGAGATCCTATTAAAATTATTCCACTTGCATATCACTTTATTTACATAAAGTAATTTTATTTAATCCTCACCACAAACCAGTGAAGCAAATACTATTGACCTCATTTAAAAATAAATAAATATGGGTGCCTGGGTGGCTCTGTCCGCTAAGTGTCCGACTTCAGCTCAGGTCATATCTCATGGTTCATGAGTTTGAGCCCCGCGTCAGGCTCTGTGCTGACAGCTCCGAGCCTGGAGCCTGCTTCAGATTCTGTGCCTCCCTCTCTCTCTACCCCTGCCCCTGCACGGGCTCTGTCTCTCACTCAAAAATTAAATAAACATTTTAAAAAATTTTTAAATAAATAAATAAAAGTAAAGTCATATCGTTTATGAGGGCTGAATGAGAATTCAAACTCACAGAATTCAAACTCTGATACTGAGTTCTGTGTCTTTCCTGCACTTCATACTGTCCACTCTGGAACACAGTCACGCAGGATAGAGTTTTGCAACAGGGTCCTCCCTGCCACATGCCATCATCAGGATTTTCTTGCACAGCACAGAACATTGCAACTGCAATCACATAATAGGGTCCACTTATTTATTTCCAGATGCTCCCTGCTCAAGAATCCCTTATCCTTGTGTTTCTATACAAACGTTATCTTCTTATTTGGCAGAAAACATGATGATAACAGCGACAGAGACTTACAGGGCTTAACTGACACTTAATGAATTCTCCTTTTATAGGATTCCAGCCAAGTATTCAACAAACCCTGCAGCTCTCAATATAAATGGTATTTCCTCCATTCTGAAATAAGCTCACCCCTAACGGGTAAGGCTGACCCTTTGTCCCCTTAAATAAGTGGAAAGGGCCTAATATTCCAGAGGTAAGAAAGTCAAGGCTGGCAAGGTCCTTATGTAGCAAAAATTGACACCATTTCTTAATAATAGGAAATCAGACGTATTTTATATAGACAAATCAAAACTGAAACTGTTTCTCCTTTCTGTCTTGCTGAGGTGTTTTTATATCCTGAGGTCATTTTAAAATAAAAGAAATAATCATGAAAACAAGAGGCATTTGTTAACAAATGTATAAAGAAGATAATGGTACCAAAAGTTCGACTCCACACGGTAAAGGCAATGAGGCAGCACACACAATTCTACCTTGGGGAAGTAACTCTTAAATTTAATCTTTAAAAAAAAAAACAAAAGGAGAGGAGTCTTTCAGGCAAAAAAGAGGAAAAGTCATTTTGCACAGGACAGATAGCACAGGGGACAATTAAGGAACAGACAACTGTTGTTTGTGGCTGGAACCCAGAAAACCACTAGGGGAAATGCCCAGAACAACAACACTGGAAAGGTGAGTATTTGACCCTTAACTGCTAGCTGCCTGGATCGGTTCGGCCCACTTGCAGGTGTGCAAACTCTTCTCTGTCCTTCCTTAAACTGCAGCCACTTACAAGCGATGAACCCTGAATCCGACCAGCATCTGATTACCCAACCTGGGCTCGAGGCATCACCAGCACACGCCTCCTCCCCATCTGCTTGTGAGGCAAGTACTATTATTCCCATGTCACCAGTGAGTAAACTGAGACCAAACAATGATAAAAAACTACTCAAATGTATACCACTTAGTGACAGACCCAAGCACACAAACAATACCTCGGCCTGACGCCCAACTCCTGTGAAATTAACATAACATGGAAATCATCGTAACTTCCTAAAACCGCAACTACCAACATTCCTTCTGTACTATTTACCTTACAGAATAATTTCAAATACATTATCTGGATCAATCTCCATGAAAACCCTATAAAAAATTTAAGGCTCAGAGGGTCATCCCAAGTTTAACTGGTTAAGTGGTGGTGCTTCCGGGACTAAAGCTATTCCAGAATGCTGGTCTTTTTTTGTTCATCATTCTTCTAGTAAAATCTATAGATTAATGTGTATGAAGGAACTGAAGTCCTTGAGGGAAAACTAGGAATGAAGTTACTGAACAATAAGAAATGTAGATTAATTCAGGAAACTGCTGATGAGGATTTTGCTTTGCACTTCACTGATTCTACTCTTCTGGTCACCGCATATCTTTGCTACATAGAAGTTACCAGAATGAGGGGCACCTGGGTGGCTCAGTTGGTTAAGCGGCAGATTCTCGCTCAGATCAGGGTCTCACCGTTTAAGAGTTGGAGCCCTGTGTCAGGCTCTGAGCGTCAGCACAGACAGCTTCAGATTCTACGTCTCCCTTGGTCTCTGACCCTCCCCACTCGCACTCTGTCTCTCTTTCTCTTTCAAAAATAAACAAACGTTAAAAACGAAAAAATATATATATTTCTTAAAAGAAGGTACCGGAGTGCAAACCCCTTCTGGTTTGGTGCTGGCTGATTTGGATCGAGTTTTGCTCAAACAAACTCTTAACGTTTTTAATAGGCCTCAGTTTATCTTTTAACAGTTCTGGTGTCAGAAGAAGGGACGGGTAGGAACCCCTGAGAGCAGCCAGGAGCACGGAGCAACCCAACCTAAGTACCTGGGGCGCCCCTCGAGCTCGCCGCCCGCTCCCTCTGCCTCTGGAGGTGGTGGGTAAGCACTACTCGAATCCTGGA
>NC_043705.1:114522142-114565690 GCF_006229205.1 Suricata suricatta
TGAGGACACCAGCTGAATAAAATTTTGTTTTAAGGCGGAACAAGTAGGCTAACCTTACCAAGATAACCATCTCAAATAAATTTATCCGTTTTCAAGGTGTCCCAGAGAAAAAGAGGTCTCAGCCACGCACTCAATATAAAAGCTGAAGAAACAATTTTTTCTCCTCAACAGCTTCTGACCAGGATGAGACCTGCGGGGATCCACGCACGCACGCTAGAAAGTGCAGATGACATTGTAGGAAAATTGGCAGAAGCCAGCTAAGAGTAAGAATTCTTACCAAAATTAGCTCTCCCAGCTCTCTATCTACGGTGCCTGGTCAAGAGAGGAAGGTAAAATTTAACACTGTCCCTTCCTTTCCAAATTCAGACTGGCAGGAAAGAACACTAGTTATCAAACCTTTCTGTCCCAGAGACTGCTATTGCCTTCTTGTTTATCTCATTTGTGTCCTAAGAACTTGGCTCAGCAATAGTCAGATTGAGGGCTCCCAAAATACAACCAGACAGAAATGTGGATTGCACCCCATTTTCAGCTAGACATGGTAGTACCGAAAGGAATTTGTAAAGAGCTCTGAAGTGTTTGACCATGTTGACTCTCTCCTTTTTGATTAATCTTTCTAGCACTAGCTCCATCCAATAACATTCTTCTGAATTTTCTCCAACCCTTTCCATTGCTCCTTCGGTCCTTGAATTCTTCTTTAAACTAACCATCAGTCTGTCCCCCCGATGGAATCCCTGCTTCTATTCTCTGCTCATCCTACTTTATTTACCCTCCGTGGGTAACCTCCTATGCAACCAAGACTTCAACCACTATTAATTTTATGAACTTTTAAATCCATCAGTCAAGCCTTCTTATCTGGATATTCTGATGCGTACTTGCAAATAACTTCTCAGCTGTCTCAGTTACCTGTCTCACACTCGTGTTCAGAACTGACCCATCATCTGGCCACCAGACTTATTTTTGTGTACACCTGTGTTGACGAATAACAGTTGCCTAAGCCAGAAATTTTGAAATGCTCAACCACTATTTCACTTACCCTCAACCCCATTTCCAATTATTCCCCAAGTCCTACACATTCTTCCTCCTAAATATTCCTGGAAATTTGTCCCATTCTCTTCACTTCTATTGGCACTACTTTATCATTTGGTCTAGCCTATTTAATGATTTCCAACTTAAATCCGTGAAGACAGTCTTACCCTTTCCAATATACCTCCTACTCAAATTGTCCTCAAACTGTGGTCCCCAGTCTGGTGACAGCTCTATAAATTGTTTCTTGTCCACAAGGAAATAAGGAGCTTGCACCAGAGTATCATTAAAGCACACTGTTTAATTCAGCTGACATTTTGTTTTGTTTTGTTTTGTTTTGGTTTGGGTTGTTTTGGTTTGGTTTGGTTTGATTTGTTTTGGTACTCTTTTTTTTTTTTAATGTTTATTTATTTTTGAGAGAGAAAGAGGCAGAGCATGAGCAGGGGAGGGGTAGATAGAGAGGGAGACAGAGAATCTGAAGCAGGCTCCAGGCTCTGAGCTGGCAACAGCACAGAGCCCGACACAGGGCTTGAACTCACAAACCCTGATATCATGACCTGAGCCAAAGTCGGACACAACTGACCAAGCCATCCAGGTGCTCTGGTACTCATTCTTTTTCAGTGAAAGAAGCAAGGCACTAATCATGCATTCCCAGATCAAGCTATATGGTCCCCACCTCTCTGTTGTTTGACCTGTCCCTCTTCCCCTGGGCTGAGTCAGGACAGCCCTTTGTATGTGCTTACAACAATAGGAGCACCCATCATATTACTTTAAAATTTTTTACTCATCTGTTTCCTGCCACGTCTCATAAATTTTAGCTGAACAAATGATTGAACAAATGGATAAATGATTTATACAGGAAAAATCCTACAGAATCAGATACAGTCTATTTCTAGCCCACAGGCTTTTTATTAAATTAAAATATGTTAAGCATGTGCATATTTTAAAACAAATAGTTTATTGACTTATTTCAAGATGACTTTAGTCAGATGACACACCATATACCTGATACAGAAAATGTTTCTATAAGTTTATAGAGGAAGAAATTCTGACCTACTACTATTTTTGGCAGCAATCTCTGTAGACAATTTGCTGTCCAAATCAGATTTGGCACCCGAGATCCATTTCTACATCTACTTGGCCCAAAGCTTACTGTACATATCACTTGCAACCTAGTTTTTCAAGACATGATGTTTTTAAAATTGTATGAGCATGCATTTTAGTCCCATGATAGGTAAATATGTGTGTGTGTGCTATATTCTTGAAGGCACAAGAAATGTGATTTATGTAAACACACACATGCATGCAAAACAAAACAAATAGATCCAATCACCCTATACATTGAGAAATTTGAATATTTTCAAAGAAACAGCTTGGAGATATACTTCCTGGGCTGTTAACACTTGCAGCGACTTGCAACTGGCCACCATCTTCACTTTGATTATTTATGCCTTTGACTTGCAATTATCCCTGATGTATAGATAATATATAAAAAATAAGTAGCATTTGTTCTATGCTTTCTTTGCAACATCTCCACTTTTGATGTACATGAAATCTCAAAAGTGGCTATTCAGCTTGACCTGTTCAACAACCTGTAGGCCTGTTCAGTGGAGAATGTGTATCTAAGATAAATAAGACAGGTCGACACAGGGAAGCTGAATGGCTTCCAATCCCTCACACATGAGATCTTCACAAATAGTCTTGTGATTTGCTTGGAAGGCTGCCGATGTCCTGATCGTCAAATGCCTTCCTGTACTATTGTTAAGTGGAGGAATACCTTATTTAATATTTCTGGCTTAGGAGATTTTGCTATTTTTTCACTCTCTGAGGCACTACTTATCTCCAAAACCAAGTAAACAAGAGTTAACTATTTTATTGCTTGAATTATAAATCACATTTCTTTCATATTTTAAAAGGTCATAAACTGGGATGTGTCTGAAAATCAATGTGTACGTAAATGTGGAAGTTTTTTCTTTCCCCACTAAGGAGTTGTTATACTGACCATGTGTCTAACTGGCGAGATCTTAAACCTGATGAAAAGCCATATGAAGTTCATAAAGTGGCTATTGGAAAACAAGTACACTGATGTCAAGTAACCTATTTTTTAATTTTCTTCATAAAAACATCCAAGTTGCTGGTCAACAACACCATATTCATTTCCACTGATGCAGTCCATGAAATTTGATTCATTACAGTGAGTTTTTCAGGAGTAAGAGTGAGTAAGCTAGAGTTCCTAGCTTTGTAGAGCTTAGCATATACTGGGGTATATACTAGCAAATGGTAGGACCTGAAAAGATCTCGCTGAAAGGAGTGAGTATAATTATTGTGCAGTGAAAAATCATAGTGGGTATCTAAGCTTCTCAGCCCCGTATCTAAGCAAGGATTCAACAGAATTACAAGACTTTCAGAATCTCAAAGAATATTCCTTCCAATTGTTATGAAATTCCCCACCTGGCATTTGGTCTTGGAATCCTTACTAGAACCAGAGATCAGGGGAAAAAGGAAAGAAATTAGGAGACTTCCCTTTTCTAAGCCCCAGATTTCTGTTACACAGAAACAAAAACATAAGAAAGTGCAGTTTTGTTTTTATTTTTATATTTTTCTCTTTCCACACCCTTCAGCTTAGAAGGAAATGAGAAGTGGTTACATCTAACCAATCACTTTGAGGAAACTGAACCCCATAATTAACATGATTTGTCTAAATTCATGCAGGTTCTAAGTAGCAGACCTGGATTCAACCCATGCCTATTGACTCCAGGGCTGATATTTTCTCCACAGCATCAGTTCTGCCCAAGGAAAGTACCACCTCCTTGGGTAAGGGGTTGCAAACTCCTCCAGCTCAGTAACTATTGAATCTCAGCTCCTCATGGGATCTCCCTAAAACTCAAATAAATCATGGTCATTATCTTAGCTCGGTAGAGTAATTATTTGTACCATCAAATCTAAGAGGACGGGTTATGCTATATTTGCTGTCAACTCAATTTTAAAATTCTTTTCCTTTTTTTAGCAACGTACCTACACATTCCATGCATGGATTTTCCTTGCCATTTTCCTAGGGCTAGTTGCAGCCACGTCTGAGATTTTCTATGTTAGAATCTCGAAAAAAAGTTTTACTTTATATTAGCTTCTTGTGAAATGATACTTTTGCCGATGAAGCTTTTATTATCATTTTACACTATTTTTAGCTTCGTTCTATAATTGTCCCTCACCACCATCTAAATTGTCTAGTTTATTAGTCACACATTTTTCATTTCCCCATATCACGTGTTTAGTCACTCTAAAATTTGCAAAACCAAACCAGTGAATATTTGAGGGGGGGGCAGCATTTCATTTAACTTTCAACTTTGTCCTCCTGAGCTTCTGTCCTGACTTTGTATCTAAGCATTGCCTTTCTTTTTAGCATTTTCTCTGCTTTAATTTGGCAATCATCATCCTAAGTTTTGCTTTTCTGGGTCTCACTTGATTCTCAATTACAATCTAACTGAATTATGATGGCTATCATTCCGTTAAGCAGTCCCTTATGTCTACATCACCAATCATTTCCTCTGTGTTACTCAAAAGACAGACATAAATCATTTCCTTTCTTGTTTGTTCCTTTAAAGTCCATATTGGGTAACCAACCGGTTCCCTGCCGTGTACACAAATGTGGAGCTAAATTGATTTCTTTTAACATCCTGTGGGCCAGTTACATCCAAACGGGAGAACAAGTCCATAACCCCTTATTTATTCATTCATATACCCTTTCCTTGTTTTTCCGTTTCCTCAGACAGCATTAGCCACATTCCCTCATATCAGTTTACCCTATGACTAAACTTAATTTTGAATTGCTTAACAATGATACTACAGTTCTTTAAAGGTCTTCTCACTTTCTCAATTACTCCCAAACTTCATTTAGTTAGAAATTTGTACCTCCAAATTAGGTGAAATAGTCACATCTTGTTATATAAGAGCAGCAGGAACATATACACACAGTAAAGTGTAGATGATTCTGAAAAACTATAAGCTTTCATCAAGTTGTGTACACACATGGAATTTCTAAAATGGCTGAACTGTCCGAAAACAGTTTCTTCTCATAAGTTGTCTGTGGATGGGAATTAGGAGTCCTGGGCTGTAATCTTGTCTCCTTTATTAATTATTGCATGACTTTGAGACAGTTTCTTAAATTCCATGTCTTCTTCTGGAAATATGACTCTCCTTGTGATGCAATTAGGCCAATGATTTACTCAGCAACCATTTGCTCAGAAACTGCGCAGAGTCAACTGAAGCCAGTCTTAAACCACATCATCACAAATTCTGAATAAATTAGATCAGAATTAATGAGTTTGAACTACATTTTTTAATTTTGAGAACTGGTGGCACAGGACTCATTTATTTAAACCAATTAAGAAGATCATTACTTCTTTAAAAAATGGAAAAAGAGGTTATGCACATCTTGAACAGCCAAATGAATAGGAGGGAGAAGGAATGTGGATGATTCCAAACAGTAGGCAGTCCAAAAACTTATTTTCTGTAGATTGAAGCACAAGACTTAAAACCAGAATGAGTAGGGAAATAAAAATAACACAGAATGTCCTTTGTTTCCAGATTTATTAAGGTATAACTGAGAAATAAAATTGTGTATATTTAAGGTGTACAATGTGCTGATTTGATATTATATATATACACTGTGAAATGATCCCCAAAATCAAGTTAATATATCCATCACCTCACAGAGAGAGTTATTTTCTTTTTTTTTTTTTCTTTTTTCTCGGTTTGGGTGAGAACACTTGCAATCCACTCTCTTGGCAGATCTCAAGCATACAAAACAATGTGTGCATTAGATCCTCAGAACTTAATTCACCTTATAAGCTGAAAGTTTATACCCTTTGACCAACATCTCACCATTTTCCCCCACATCAGGCCCTGACAACCAGCATTCTGCTCTGTTTCTGTGAGTTCAACATTTTTTAAATCCATATGTAAGTGAAATCCTACAGTGTTGATTGTTGTGCCCTCACCACTTCCCTACACACACACATAAGTACATCACAAACATTCTGTTACACAGTTCTGAAATAGTGAATTCTGCTGATGAAATCATGTAACTGAAGCTATATAGATAGTAGGCTAATTTTATGGTTAACATTTTGTTATACTTCCAGGGGACTTAGACATTGTTAGTATATACAGGACAAGATCCCACTAAAGACTGAAATCAGATTTCATTCTGTTGATCATTAGAATCTCATCTGACCCTGGAATTAGAACATCACTACAGAAACAGGAAATGGGACCATGAGAAAAGCTTAGAACTGCCTTTTGATCTCATCCACAAGAGTACAAGATGACAAACAGGTTACTCTTATGTGATAGTATCTTTGGAGGAGCTAAGAAGTTGTTACTTTAAGAAATAAGTTATAGAATGGGATAAGGTGTATGAGCCTTAGGGATGAGTTAAGTATAGTAGACTCAGAAAGCTGATTTGTATACATTTGACTATTTTAATTTTTTCTATCTTTTTTTCTCCCCTCCCCGCTTCCCCACCAAAATCTCATAAAACTTCTAATCTTCCTCTTCTGGGCTGCAGGAGAAGCCAAAAGAAGGATTCTAGTCTAGACTTGAGTTGGTGCTTTAAGGGGGCGGGGAGCAGCAAGTGAAAAGGATCAACCGAGGTTATTACCAGGGTTCAGAGTAAGAAAAACTTGAAGAGATGGTGAACTTGGGCTAGGAGGAAGGGAAATAATGGACCATTTGCTTTCATAAGGTTTCAGAACAAGATAATCCTTCTAGTCTCTTCTGAAACTGATCTTAATTTTAGATAAATACCATGGAAAAATAAATCATCATTAGAAAAAATAATTTTAATTAAAAACTCAGGAGCTCCCAAATAATTTAAGCAAAACTTTTTAAATACCTGATTTTTGAAGGATATGAAGCTTGAGATTTCAATTTTCCATTAACATTTTAAGTTATATATGTGAAATGTCAGACCACTCAACTGAAAGTTCCTTAATACATTATAGTGATCAAAACCACTGATAGGACAGATATTTGTGCCCTAAGAAAATTGGACATAGTCTTAAAAACAATAAAACAGAGTTTTTTGATATGGGACTTTTTTATTTGCAATCTCCTACAGATCAATAAACTTCTAGTTTAATACTTATAAATAGATAATAGGTAGATGGAGAGTGAGTGGACAGATGGATAGGCAAACTGAGAAATAACCTCTCAAGGAGAATATCTTATTTGATTGTGTTTATATATACTGATATATACCTTCTTAACAACTTCTTAAGTGTGCCTTACAGAATTTTTCATTATAAATATAAAATAGGAGCTCTTCAAAGAGTTATCTTTAACATAGATTGAACTCTTGTACTACCAAGTGTATACATTTAATAAACTCTCTGAAAGTAAAAAAAAAAAAAACTCAATTCTAATGTAGAAGAGCTTTTTTTAACCTTGTACCATGGTTGAAAATTCCCTAAAATTCTCTAACTAGTGATGATTTTACATATATATATATATATATATATATATATACACACACACACACACTTGTGTATATATGTATAAAAAGCTATATGGATAGTAGGCTGATTTTATAGGTAAGGTTTTGTTATATTATGTTTATATTTTTATATGTTTATGTATAGTATCTATATATATTCTTTTCCCTTGAAGCCAAAAAGAATACATTATTAAAGACCCATCTGATACAGTATAAAGATTGCACTATGATGTAAAACAATTCATTTGGATATCCAAACCAATACAAGTGGGTTGAGAACACTTGGAAGTTTTTCTTTTCAGTGGAGTAAGGGTGCATTACTAACAATTTCAAGCTCATTGATTTCAAAAAGTTTCATCTTTTAATACACTTCTTACAAATCTTTTTTTAAATCTCTGTAAGAGTTAGCTTTTTGCTCTGAGAATGAATACCTTTCTTAGAAAACAAATGGTAAATGATGTGACTATTTTACAGATGTAATATCAGTATTTCTTGCTATTCCTTCAGATTTTTTCACTTTGAAAATGCATGTTATTTTGAACATTTGTTTTCACTGATCTAAATCTACCTTTTAGCTACATTTAGCTCACATTGTGGCATAAAAGTTGGTTTTAATTCTCATTAGCCTTTAAGGCATCAGTTCCTAACTCCATTTTCCATGTCCTCTCTTAAGACTACTTAAGGTTAGAAAGTTCAAAGCTAGTTTTACCATCCCCATAACTCCAAATACTATAGATTCGTGTTTTCAGTTAGCTGCACATTAGAACATAAACTCTTCTGGGACTAAATTTCAATCTCAGAGAGAATCTATAATATTGATAAGCTGCTTTGCCCATTCAATCCCTAATGACCATTTAATGCACTCAAGAGTCATATATGAAGAGATTCACCATCAAATCAAATTGCCCCAAAGTCCCTAAATGAATTTCAGACTTTGACCACTTCAGACTAATTAAATAGAAAAAAGGGAGCTGGCAATCTCAGAAATTGAGTTTGTTAGATAGCCTTAAATATATATAAAATGATGTCATTGTAAACTCCCACCGTCAGTCCATAGACTCTAGGGATTTCAAAACAATTTAAAGCATCCTATCTTGAATCTGCTTTCATAATAAGAAAGCTGTATTTTTGATTCATTGTTCACCTTACCTCATAAACATTGCAGGTTTTGGTTTTTAGGGAACACTGTCTACCTAGTTGATTCCCAATATGGCATTCAATTTGCAATAAAACTTGGCCTTTCTGCACATACTTCTTTTGAAGAAACAGTTACACATTTGGGAATAAGAAATTGGTCCTTTATACTCACTTGACCTTCTCAAAGAGTTTCTGGCAGCTAGCCATTAAGAATTAAGTGGTAATCCATAATTTCTATATGCATATTTAGCTTATTCTTATCTTCTCTCTTGAATGAAATTATTAAAAAGCATGAAGTGCAAGGAAAATTTAAGCTAAGTCCCAAAGGCCAAATAGATGAATGATTTTCTTCAGTATATTTAGATTTATCATTTTTTATTAATTAATTCATTTATCAAATATTTACTGAGCACTAATTCACAAGGTACTTTTCTAGGTACCAACAGTAAAAGGTAAACAAGGCATATGTAATCACTTCTCTTAATTGAGGTTATATTCTAATAGAGGACAATAATTAAACAAATAAATGAACAAGAGAACTCCGATAAAAGCATTCTGTTTACAAGATCAACTCAAATAAACATATAGACATAAACATAGACACACATATGAACATATATAAATATAAACATGTGTTGGTGAGAATGCGGAGAAAGGGGAACCCTCTTGCACTGTTGGTAGGAATGCAAACTGGTGCAGCCACTCTGGAAAACAGTGTGGAGGATCCTCAAAAAGTTAAAAATAGAATTACTGTTCTACCCAGCAATTGCTCTACTTGGTATTTATCCAAAGGATACAAAAATGCTGATTCAAAGGGGCACATGCACCCCAATGTTTATAGCAGCACTATCAACAATAGCCAAACACACACACACACACACACACACACGCATATATATACACACAATGGAATACTACTTGATGATGACCAAGAATGAAATCTTGCCATTTGCAACAAAATGGGTGGAACTAGAGGAGATTATGCTAAGCAAAATAAGTCAGTCAGAGAAAGACAGATATCATGTGATTTCACTCATGCAGAATTTGAGAAACCCAATAGATGAACATAAGGGAATGGAAGGAAAAATAAGATAAAAACAGAGAGGGAGGCAAAACATAAGAGACTCTTAGAGAACAAACTGAGGGTTGCTGAAGGGGAGTGGGAGGATGGGCTAGATGGGTAATGGGCATTGAGGAGGACACTTGTTAGCATAAGCACTGGATGTCATATATAAGAGATGAATCACTGGGTTCTATTCCTGAAGCCAAGACTACACCATATGTTAATTAACTTGAATTTAAACTTTGAAAGTTAAATTAAATTAAATTAAAAAGGATAAAATGTACAAAAGCTTGACATCTGCCATTCTAAATAACTAAGATGGTATTTCCATTAAGCATCTGTAACCAAAGAAATGATGCTGGTTCTCAGAACAAAGATGTTGAAAGAAGACATTTCAGAAGACATTTTTAAAAAGAAGAAGAAAAATGAAAAATAATCATTTTTCTCCAGATCCATTCAGTTCTTTGGATGATACTTTAAATATCCCATAGACAAATATAACACTAATCAATGAGACAATGCCAATGCCCAATGACAGAATTATCAGATCTGCTTAAAACCGACTAAACAGATTATTAACCTTCTCTTCATTTGCTAACAACTAAAGGAACAACCTTAATGCAATTTAAGCCTATGAGTAAAATACATAGCCTGACGCCATTTGAATGACTATCTTTCATTCAGTGATATACCAGAGCTGGCTGATACCCTACTCATGAAAGCCAATAATTAAAATTTCTAGAATTTGGCCATCTGGTTGACGTCATATTGATAGCCTGAATCAGCAATAGTGGGCACGTTTACATGAAAGAAATTGGCAAATATTAGAAGTCAGGGCTTTTGTTTTTTGTTTTTTGGTTTTTTTTTTTAGATCCAGCAGTCAAATATTGTCACTGCTTTCAGTAAACAATAATAATAAATAATAATAATGATATTAAAAGCTAATCTTTTTTCAAGCCTAACCTGAAACTGCAGCATGTTGAGGACATGTCAGGTGAAGTGTTAGATAAACAACCTAATTTAATTCTCACAATAATCTATTTAAATGAGATTATCAGTAACTCCATTTTATAAATGAGAACACTGAAACACAGGAAGATTAAGTAAAATGGCTAGCATCCCACAGCTAGATAATGATGGAGCCAAAAATCAAACTAAATCAAATCTACACCCAAACAATAAACGGAGGGAGTCACCTGGATTAGGGAGAAAAGCCACAGCTCTTTTTCCTGACTTTATTCCAGGGCTGAGTACTGGACCCTCAAAGATGTCATAGACACTCTTGATTATTTATCCTTGATTATTTATACAAAATCCACCCCCCCCCACCTACACACACACACACACACACACACACACACACACACACACACACTTTTTGGTTAATTTATAGAATTCTACCTGATATCAATAGTGTTGGGGATGGTATTCTTGGGGAAGATGTCCCGAGGATTTTTAGCTAATCTTGCTTTATAATGCAGCTCATTTCTATTTGTCCCATAAATCTTCAGTAGAAACCTATTAGTCTTCAGTATTTCTGGAGTCATATTTGATTGTGTGTGGTTTTCTTTACTATGGCATAACTGATGTAGGAAAAGATCAGAGATTGCTGGAAAGGTTTGGAATGTGCAGAATTCACATTAGTCAAAAGTAATAACCTTGTTATTTGAGACCAGTGATAGGAATTGTTAATTTTGCTTACAACAAATCTGTAAAAAGAAAAATAAGCCCACAAGGTCTGGAAGGAAGAGAATGGTTCAGGAAATAGGAATAGATTACTAAGATGTGGCCCTAATGCCTTAGTGTCTAAACCAATAGACTTATGTCCTACCTAGAAAAATATTTATTTATAACGTTAGCCTCTTTCATACTTTATCCCCTCTGTGATGCTTGTTTTACTCAGGCTGTACTATTTCTAGTTATCAGTATATTATTGTAGTAACATTTATCTATGTTCTGAAGAATATAGTTTAACCTTTGAATCCTTAAACAAAATGAAAACAACATTACCAGCTATCATATATTTATGCTTGTATTGTAAGATATTGGAAATTATGACTAAAAGAAGCCGCTTGCTAATTTAATCTCAAAAAATTTTTACGATTATGTTTATGGCTAAGTCATTTGATACAGGAGCCTATTTATAAATCTGCTTGTATAATGACATGAATATTTTATTGATGATATATTGAGAAGTCTAAGTCTTCTAATATAATAGTATTCCTAGGAATGATGGCTAAATTTCATACATAAATAGAGCTAAGAATCACATATATGACACTGACTTAAATGATAAAAACCAGTTTCCCTCTTATAAGCTTCATATGAAAAAAATTGGTTCACTGAGGTGAAAAAATGGGAGTTTGGGTGGCTCAGTTGGTTGGTGTCCAACTTCGGCTCAGGTCATGATCTCAGTGTTCCTGAGTTCAAGCCCCAAGTCATGCTCTGTGCTGACAGCTCAGAGCCCAGAACCTGTCTCAGATTCTTTGTCTCCTTCTCTCTCTCTCTCTGCTTCTCCCTGACTTGTGCTCTGGCGCTCTCTTTCTCTCTCTCTCTCAAAAATAAATAAATATTAAAAACTTCTTTTAAATTGGTTCATTGGTACCAAGTTGCATTTAGCAATATTCTAATAAAAAGTAAAATAGAAAGAGTCATATGAAGCCATTAAAAGTTGGGGCTCCTGGGTGGCTCAGTCAATTAAGGATCTGACTTTGGCTCAGGTCATGATCTCACAGTACATGGGTTCAAGTCCTGCATCAGGCTCTGTGCTGACAGCTCAGAGCCTGCAGCCTGCTTTGAATTCTGTATCCCCTTCTCTTTCTGCCCCTCCTCTGCTTGCACTGTCTCACTCTCTGTCTCTCCAAAATAAATAAATGTTAAAAAAAAAGGTTTAAAAAAACATTAATAATTTGTAGAGTGCCTAGGTGGCTCAGTTGGTGAGGTATCTGAGTCTGGATTCAGCTCAGGTCACGATGATCCCACAGATCCTGTGTTCCAGTTCCCACCATGTCAGCGCACAGCCTGCTTAGAGTTCTCTCTCCATATCTCTCTGCCCCTACCCTACTCATGCTCTGTCTCTCAAAAATAAATAAATCTTTTTTAAAAAATTTATCAAAATAAATAAACTTAAAAATTAAAATTTAATAACTTTTTGAAATTAGTTTCTCAGATGAAATAATCAGAACTAACAGAACCACAGCAATGAGAGGACAAGGCAGATATATTTTATGGAATAATAAAATTTTAGCTACCTCATACCAGTCTCACAAGTTTGATACCCCTAGAAACATTCACATCCAGCACAATTACTTGAAAAAATGGAAGTGATAAACTTATATTTCAATTACCTATATTTTTACATCGAGTTAAATTTTCTTAGCTACTTCCTGTCATAAAAAATGTTTTCTATATTATTTTCTTTATGAACAGGATTCATCTTTATTTCTAATATGTTGTGTTGGTTATCTGGTATATCAAAGAAATCATTCAAAAAATGATGCCTGAAATGCCTCTTCAAGAACATTATTGTAAAATATTAACACTAGCTGTCTCTGTTTAATTATCCTTCCTTCTGCCTACGATTATATATTTTTCTAACCTTTTCCATAGTTTCCAAATTAAATTTAAAATGCCTTTTAAAACAATTTATGGGGGAAATAATGTTCCATTCATATGCATTTCTCTGCCCATTTGTGTAGATATAGAAAAATGCTGAAGGGATTAGAAACATAGACTTACCTGTAAAACTAAATTTGCGAAGCACTCCACTAAGACAAATAAATTTTTATTTTTCAAGCTGCAGGCAAAATTCAATTTCTTTAGATAGTATATAAAATGTGACTTAGTCATCTCTGAGAATATATTTCTTTTTCATCTTCAAGTCTAAAATGTGGTTTCAACCAATATTTTACTAATTTATTTCCAAAACCTCTTTTACTTTTAGTCACACAGAGCTTCACTATAAAAAGAAACTCAAAACCCCATTTTTCAGATGCTTTCTTGGGTGATATCTGTCCTCTTTATATCTTTTGGCTCCACACACCCCCTACACACATAAATGGTACACATTTTATTCAAATTGTTATTCACTTAGAGCTTAGGAAGATTCGTTGTTCTTTATAACTGGTGACGTTGAGACTTTTCTGCCAGAAAATTAGAATACTTCATATGCTTTCTTTTCATAGAAAGAAGCTTTTCAACTTGACTACTTAATTTACATTAAGTTCAAATCCTGATTTTTCTTATTTTACAAAGAAAAATTTAGTAGCAGACATATTACTTAGCACAGTAGCATATCACTTCAAAACATACTCATTCTTTCTGTTCTTAGAAATTTGTCAATTTTTCTGGCTAGGAGTTTTGAAAACAGGAAATTTCATGATTCAGCTATAAAATATAAATTTCAGCTAAAAGTGCTGATAAAATGGAACACCCTGTTTGCTGGATATTAACAGCTAGTTGAAAATGAACTTTTGCAAAATGTCTCCTTTATATTTTCAGCTCCCAAGGAAATTATACACTGGTGGCCAGACTCATTGATGGGTGACATGGCAGGATTCATGTGACAGTCATTTTTTACTAAGAACAATTTGCCCTGCCAGGAAATATATCTGAATATCTTTTATATAGTGTCAATATTACAACCAGTAGTTAAAGCTGTCTATAACAGAGGTTAATATAACAGTAAATAGAGAAAGATAATATAAATTTTTCTTTGCCTAAGATTGAAATCTCTAAATAACTCTTCATATAAATTATAAGACATTTTAAGTCTGTAGACGGTGTTTTGGCCCAACGAACCTGAATAAATGCATATTTGTACTTTTGTATCCCACACCATCTAAGGATTCCAATACTAAATTATCTTATTTAAAAATATATGAGAGGGAATACCATCAGCAAGTAATCAAAAAGATGAGGCCAATGAAATCAACAGACACTGGACAATTCTGAAACCTATTTCCAGAAAATAACATTAAAAACATTATTAAAAATTTTACTAGTGAAATAGCTGGTGTTACAACTAGGTCCCTTGCCCAATATCCACACCTCCCTTTCTCTTTTCCAAGTTAACCCCTATTTGGGGAGTGGAAGGGAGAAAGACAGCAAAGTTTACAAGTTTAAAAAAAAGAGAGAGAGAGAATAAAAACCTTAGCATCTCTTGCAGCTAAAAATAACCTTGTGACAGTTGTGACCAAGGAAAGTTGGCAAATGTTTCTCGGCAAACTGATTTGAGGGTTTCCAGGAGAATTTTGTTTCTCTGATATAGATACCATTTCTTTTCTACATTCCCTCCTTCTTCCTTTCTGAAAGTTGATGACTGAACTACAGCAGCCAGTTTGCAACTATGAAAGTGAAGCCAAGGGACTCACAGAGACCTCGACCCTAACATCTTTGACCTGCTAACCTGCTGCCAATAGCTATCAATCACTGAACTACTTGACACATGATAAAAAAATAAAACAACTACTTGGTTAATTACCAAAGTTGGTTTTCAGAAGCCTGAAGCAAATAAAGAATGTACATTTTAAGGTTTTCCTTCCTCTTCAGTTGACAAAATAACAAAATAAGCACTTTTTAAACTTTATGAAGTTTCCAGGGTGTCTGGGTGGCTCAGTCATTTAGGTGTCCAACTTTGGCTCAGGTCATGAACTCATGGTTCATGAGTTTGAGCCCCACGTCAGGCTCTATGCTGTCAGAGCCTGCTTGGATTCTGTGTTGCAGTCTCTCTGCACCCCTCCCCCGGTAGCACTATGTCTCTCTGTCTCAAAAAAAAATGAATAAATGTTAAAAAGAAATTTTAAATAAACTTTATGCAGTTTCCAGCAGCTGCGCACTGTCTATTTTCCCAACAGGTTTCTTGTGAAATGTAATATTTGCTCCTATAATCACAAAAGAAGAAACTTCTATAAGTTCTTTCACAAGGTCTGATACCAGTCAGCCAGGCGCCTTGGGGGTTGGTACTCAAGAGTGGGTGTAGACGTTGGTCATCATCTGATGGTGGGAGGCCCCCGTCTTGCAAACCCACCTTACTTCAGAAATGACTTCCAGCACTGGAGCCCATTTCTAATTCTGTGTCTCCCTCTCTCTCTGCTCGTCCCCTGCTCATGCTCTGTCTCTCTCTCTCCTTCAAAAATAAATAAACATTTAAACAAATTTTTTTCTGGGATAAAGGCTCATTGCTTTCAGCAAGATCTCAAAGGAGTGTATGACACCTCCCCCCAAATGTTACAAATCACTGCCCAAAATGGTTTTTAGGCTTATGCTTTTCATATTTTTTTTCAAATCCTCATTTTTCAACCACTACTGAGACAGAAAAAATTACTCCAAATTTAGCGGCATAAAGCGACATTTTATTTTCTCTCACCATTTCTTTGAGGCAAGAATTTGGCAAGAGCTCAGCCAGGCCGTTCTGGCTCAGAGTCTCTTAGGTGGGTGCAGTGAGATGGTCACTAGAACCCAAAAGTCAAGAGGCCAGAGACCTGGATGCTCTCCAGCACGTCTGACTCTTCATGAAGTCTCAGGGTCTCTCCATGAGGTTCTCCCACTTGGGTTACTTTGAGCTTCTTCACAGCATGGTGGCCTCAAGGCAGTCAGGCCCCTTACCTGACTGCTGAAGGCTTTCAGGATTCGTATTCCAGCAATCGCATACTCCATCCCTTGAAGTAGCAACAAAAGCCCACCCAGTTCTAAGACGATTCTACCTCTTAATAGGAAGAGTGGCCAAGAATCTGTGGACACATTTTAAAACCACCAGAGGTGAATATGTATGTATTAAAGATTATTAAAAAGTTAGGTAATGGCAATTTTCTGTGTAATTCAGGACCTAATAAAAAGCTGTTTTGATCCTACATCATGCCAAACAATAATATTATGCTTCATGGCTCTTAATCAATATAATCTGCAGTTGCTGTGGCTAATTTTAATTTTTTATTTGTAAATATTTATATATATAACAAATTACACAAAAATAATTCTATGATTCCCATAAAAATGAAAGATCCTACTCTAATCAGAAATAATCACACTCCAATTTATTTCATGTTTTTAAGTTTTAACTATAAAGTTTGCCCAAAGATGGATGCTCCAATATTATAACCAGAAAGTGGCAAATTTTTGGCAAATTTTCTTAGCAAATGACTATGCTAATGTAAATTTAAATGTTTTGGTCATGAACCATTGATCTGTTTACTGACAAAATGTAAAGTTTAGCAAGTAATTAACAATTCTTAAATCCTCAGCCAGATTTCTGAGCTACAATTCAAACCATGAGGAAATTCTATAACCAAGTATTTGGAGAATTCAGTTATTATTCTTCAGGTACTTAACCTTAGCTCACAGTGCCCAGCACTTAAACATATCCTTAGACAAAGAACATATCATCACATACCATAAAATATACTACATATTAAAATATAAAGCATAGTAAGCCTGCCAATAAAAATTCATTCAAGAGGATATGAGAATTTGAATCAGCCTTATGGCCCATACAGCTTGGCTGTAACAAAAACCTTCAGACCTAAAACAATGTCACCTTCCCTAAAACATATTTCAAACATTCAAATTTCCTTAATAACCCATGTATTATCTACTATACATTTATTTATTTACACTATCAATAGAACTCCCCTATGACCCAGCAATAGCAGTGCTAGGGATTTACCCAAGGGATACAGAAGTGCTGATGCATAGGGGCACATGTACCCCAATGTTCATAGCAGCACTGTCAACGATAGCCAAACCATGGAAAGAGCCTAAATGTCTATCACCTGATGAGTGGATCAAGAAGATGTGGTATATATACACAATGGAGTACTACATGGCAATGAGAAAGAATGAAATATGGCCATTTGTAGGAAAGTGGATGGACCTTGAGGGTGTCATGCTAAGCGAAATAAGTCAGGCAGAGAAGGATAGATACCATATGTTTGCACTCATAGGTCTAACAGGAGAGCAGGAGAAACCTAATGGAGGACCATGGGGAGGGGAAGAGAGAAAGTGAGTTGGGGAGAGAGAGGGATGCAAAACCTGAGAGACTATTGAATACTGAAAACAAACTGAGGGTTGAAGGAGGGGGGAGGGAGGTGGTGGTGATGGAGGAGAGCACTTATGGGGAAGAGCAATGGGTGTTATATGGAAACCAATTTGAGAATAAACTATTTTTAAAAATTTTAAAAATTTAAAAATATACAAAACTGACAAAATTACAAAGTGAAAAAAATAAATATTTGACATGCTATCAAAAAAATTTATTTAGAACTGATTAGTATATTTTCATTCTAGAATTTATTCTCTGAAGCCTTGCTGCTGTATTCACTATGATACTCCTTTTTTTCCTAAAGTTTTTCTCTTTTCATTTTCCAAGGGATTTCCCCACTTTCAATACACTGAAATGTAGAAACACAGTAAACCTGTCACTGCCTACTAACTCACACCCACCTCCATCCCACCCACTCCAAGCATGGGATCCCCCTGAGACAGGTCTTAATCTTCCTCGTCCATCTTCATAATCTGTTTCCTCCCAATGCTCATTCTTCTCAACTGACGTAATTTCCCCATCATCTTCCCACCATCGTCTCCAACACCACCACTCCACCACTGACCTCCTAAGGCTCAGAATTAAACATGGAACCATTTGGGACAGTGAGATAACATTTTCTGTTTCCAAAATACTTTCAGCAAGTTATAAATTAAGTTTAGCGTGGGCTCTTAAATGTCAGTGGAATAATACAGAATCAATGGCCAGAAAAAGACAAAAATAGGAGATGCATCAAGACACAGGTAATGTTGGGGTGCCTGAGTGGCTCCATCAATTAAGCATCCAATTTCAGCTCAGATCATGATCTCACAGTTCATGGGTTCGAGCCCCATGTTGGGCTCTGTGCTGACAGCTCAGAGCCTGAAGCCTGCTTTGGATTCTGTGTCTCCCTCTCTCTCTACCCCTTTCCAACTCATGCTCTGTCTCTCTCTGTCTCTAAAAAATAAATAAACATTAAAAAAAAAAAAAGGAAACAGGTATTATCCCAATGCTTACCTTATTTAGCATCCAAAAGCCAAGAACACTTATGCCCCATCGTTAGAATTCCATCAGCACATTCTGTCAGTAATTAATATCTTACTAATGATTTCATTTTCTGTTGCAGTTATCCATGATCAACAGTAAGAATTCAGAGACACTGCCAACAGAATAGCATTTTCCATGGATCTTGGAATGTGACTGAAAAAACAAGATAATTCTAAATAAGCTCTTTAGAACATAGGCAAAGGAGACAGGTTATTGTCTTATCTATCTGCATGTCTACAGTACCCAGGCTAACTCTGGGATCATCATACCCCTCAATACATATTGAATGTTGAATTTATTAATTATTAGAAGATCATACAATATTATATCAAAAATAGACCTTAGAAATCATCTAATCTAACCTCTTATGTTACAGATGAAGAAACTAATATCTAGAGGCTTTATTTTGGCAGAGCCTTGGTAACTTGCCCAAAATCTAATAGCTAGGTAGTTGACACACCAATTAATCATTTTTACATAACAGTATGCTCCATTAGTTTTCTATAAATTACTTGTGATTTTATTACATTTTAAAAAGATAATTTTCCAAGGAATACACATTCATACTTCACATCCTAAAAAGTAAGCTCAATGGATATAACATATTAATTCAGCTGACTATTTCCTTAGTCACACACATGTTAAAAGCATTGGCATTAAATTTGGTTAGACTTCTCCACACCACACCCCCAACTCCTGACCCTATGCTAAGTCCTGAATGAACTGTTCTGTTTAATCTGGCTTCATTTATTGAGTCTAATGTTGTTGTGCCCAGTTCCATTATGCATTGCTAACTTTGTAATATGTTAAGACTGACAAGCCCCTGAAATCTCACAATGTGAACTACAAAAGAAATTCATAAATAGAATTTCTTTTCAAACCCACTGAACAAAAACCATGAATCTCTGATTTGTGCAAAGACTCATATTCATTGCTATGATGTGGGGTTCTCTCCCTTGAGAAGCAACTAATTCTTTGGGAGCAATTAATTCAAACTGCTTGAAAACATGAGGTTCCATGGAGACTTCTTTCAATGTCTTACATAAGTTTATGTGCCCCCCCTTATCTATTCTCACTAGCCTCCCGGTCTTTTGCTCCTCACCCTACTTGTCTCTTCTTCATGCTTCACCAAAAGGTACATGAAAATAAAGAGATCTATAAATGCCCACAAAGAGAATTTGAATCTCTTGTTCTTTGCGTACTGTATTACAGTATCTACAAACCACAACACCAACATCTGGGAAATAGAATTAACAGAATCAAAAAAAAAGCTTCCCGATGTCATATAGCCTCATCTTTTGTACTCAAGTCAGATGGTCCCTAATGATAATAAACAGTTAAACATCTCCATGGAAAGAGTTGCTGTAACCTCCCTTGGTATCTATCACACTAACTATGATAAACTGATGGAGTGAGTGAGGTATAGGCCACGTTCTCATGATCCAGATGGCTCTCTCTTGCCCAGTGGAATTCTTCCTTAGATGTCAACAAAACAAGAGCATGGATATCTTTTTAATGTCTCGGGCAGGAAAATGCACAATCTGGCTCATGTGAGAGTTGTTAAGGGAGAAGAGGAGAATGGGGAGGAATGGAGATGTGGGGGAGAGAGACTTTGGTTGATTAAACATTCATTCTCCCATGACATCAATGTTTAAAGACCATGTACCCTTCTCTTACGTAGATATCACTATTGGAAGGCATCTGTGTAAAACGAAGACAAAAGTTGACCTTTCAGTATGTCAGACATTGCATCTAAGAAGTGATGAGTCACAGCCAAACCCCTTTTTGGCCATTTGTTGATAAAACACCAGAAGTAAAATTAATCAGATGTCTCACTCTTCATACCAATGGATTCTGCCTACTTAATGTTTTGAGGGTTTAACTAATATATTATCTTAAAATAAAGAATAACTGGCTAAGTCTTAGTCAACGTGATAATGACGGTAGCTTTCTCAATGGAAAATAGATGACTATATGTATATACTGGGTAAGTAAATAAATATATTATTGTTTGTTTCCTTGCCTAACAAAGAAGAAAACAAACATTTATTGAATGTCATTTATTAAACTGTGCAATGCTATGAGGCAAGTACTATTACCTCTACTTTCACATAAAGCGAAATTGCACAATGCAAGTAAGAACCAGTATCCAGATTCAAAATCTTGGCATTTCTGTTTCCAAAACCACATGGTGTTTCTATTGGGCCACATAGGGAAAGAAAAACATTGCTATCATTGTATTTCTCCTGCAAACAAGAACAGATTTGTTTTCAAGTGAGAAATCATTCTTACACAATGTGGTTACGGAAAACGTCCTCCTTTAGATAATTTATTAAATAAAGAAACCAGGATTTAGACTCACCTTTTGTGATATTGAAGTCTGTTATCTATGTAACTCAGTATTATATGCCTATGCTACATTGGTCAGCTCACAAGCTCTCTCTCACTACCCCACCTCTCACATGCACCTATGGAGAGAGAACCAGGCCTGGAAGAAAAAGAAAATGAAGGCAGAAATGTCCCTAGGTGAAGTCCTATTGTATGAGACATAGGCAGTTAAAAGCACTTAACACTGTCATACATTGTAGTTATTCAAATAAATGCCTACATCTCCTTCTAGGAGTCTTTAATAAGCAAAAGTCTTACCTTAATCACTTACAGATTCCCATAGTAGGAAGAATCTTTTGAATAAATTAATTTTGGTTAGACACTTCTACAAAGAAAGACTCATTGAATATTGAAGGAAGACGCTTAACCCAAATCAATATTTGTTGGAACTACTAGAGTGTATCATTCAATAATATATTATTAAAGAGCTGTGGTACCCTGGCATACAGACCTACAACTACATGTTTCTAGAATCAGCTACCTTAAACATTTCTGGAAAGGGAAAGGCAATAACCAACAGTTGTAGAATATGTACATTTAATAAATCCTTAAAGAACATTTAAAACAACATATTTTACTAATGAGGAAGCCTTGGTCTAAGGAGGTTAGATAATTTGCCTGATGTCATGTAAGATCAGGCAAGCCAGGACTAAAACCCAGGCCTTCCTTTTAGGAATGAAGTACTCTTTCTCTTCTGTAATTTTCACCATTCTGCTTCTCATATTTCTGAGTGAATAAATAAACTGACAAGTCTTACCAAATACACAAGGGTTCTGGACTACCACCATGCCATGGGCTAACAATATCAGAGCCAGCCCTTATAATTTTGATTCTTTCTTCCCCAAAAAACATAATTTGACACCTAATACATACATGGATATTTACAATAAGCTACAACGAAACTGTATTCCCAAGTCACCTTCCTCTATCTCATTTACCTCTGAGGTTCAGTTGGGCAGTCACGTTTTTCTTATTTTCATTTGTTGGGATCCTATATTTTTGAAGATGTTATGATGATAAATCAAATTTCAATGAAGTTCTTGGAATGCCTTAGAACCCAAGCCTCAAAAATGTGTTGTTCCTGACTGCTCCTTCTTTCGTTTTCTTCCCCCATGCCACAGGTTAGTTTGCAACAAAGAGGATTCGTGAGTCATGATTTGGGATGGAAAACATGCTATCTCAGGGCGTTCTCAGTGTTTTGTGGCTGTGGGGAGTTGGGGGGAGCACGCAACAAGCCGTGGGAGAGGGTAAGACTGAGGAAAAAGAGGCTCCACTGATATACTTGTGGCTTGATTTTTTTCTTAGCAAGAAACAAGAAGAAAACCACAAAAGCCATAATTTGCAGGTTGTCTTTGCCAGGGACACTCCTGAAGGCAGCACGATCCACCGCAGTCTTCATCTTGTGACTCTTGTCTCAGTTCCCTTGAAAGAATGAGAATTCAGGGCACCATTATAAGTGCCCCTGCTCCACCCACATCTTCCACTCTCATATTTTTAAAAACATTTCTTTGCTGCTTCTTTTTTTAATATTGTTCTTTCTGTTCTTCCTCCACCATTTCCCTCCTTATCATGTTCAGGAAAAAATACTTTTATTCATTCCTGCTTGATGTCATAGCCTCTCTTTCCTATTTCTGTTGAAGTAACTGATATAAGAAGCATCAGGAGGGCACCATGGCTGGCTTAGATAGAGCATGCAACTCTTGAGCTTGGGGTCATAAGTTCGAGCCCCACTTTGGGTATAGAGATTACTTAAGAAAATAAGATCTTTAATAAAAAAAAAAAAGAAGCATCATCAGAAGCAACAACTGTAAACAGAAATTATAGAATAGAGGATTTATAGAAAAGAGTTATTAAAATATGACAAAATGAGGCCACCAGACAACCTGGAAGGAAAAAGGTAATTTCTCTAAGAACAAAGATCATTCTTGTGTATGACACTTCCAGTCTAAGGCACAGAAGCTAATGGTTCACTAAAATCCAAGTGCTTTTCTTTATCCTGGGCATACAACTACACTATATTTTACAGCTTTCCCTGCATTAAGGTGGGGCCGTGTTTTGAGTTCTAGCAAATGGAATATGAATGGAAGTAGTATGTGCCCCTTCCAGACCTAACCTACATAAATGTATATGTGTTCCCGTATATTCTTTTTGCCTTTGGCTGTCAGAGATGGAGATCATCACAATTATCTTGAGAGATATGTATCAAAAATACCAGAGCCTTGATCTATCCAAGGCTCTGAGTAAAGGAGAGCCACTAGGAAATTATTTTTCAGTGACTGTATATTTTGAGCTTGTTATAGCAGCTAATGTCACCCTAATGAGTCCTCATTTCTTTGTAGGGACTCCAGTCAGAGAATCAAGAGGCCTGCATATCACTCCAATTCTGCAGTATTTTTAAATACAGTGTTTTCTTTAAATGTATTCCTTCCCTTTTGTGTCTCCTAATAATGGTTAGAGATAAAAACAAACAAACAAACAATAGAGGTTAATCAGAGTCTGTGAGCCTTATTGTTAAAAGAACCTAGCCCGGTTTCACTGTTACACAAATGAGAAAACTTCAGTCCACAACATTTAGCCTCTATGAACCAGATCTCATAGCCAGTTAGAGGCAAAGTTGGCATCAGAATCCAGGACTATTATGTCCAGTTCAAGGCTCTCCTTTCTAAAAGCTGATAGTGGAATGAATCCCCAAAAGGAATATTTCAATTGGCAAGAGAACATAATTCACATGTATATTAATTGGAATTCTATTTCCAGTACTAGCATAAAAAGAATGTCACTTGATTTTTTAAGACTCTATACCTTGATCATATTGTGCCTATTTTGAATGCACATAATAACTAAAATGAGAACCTCTACTGCCTAGAAAAATAAAGTATATTACTAATCACCGATTAAGATTAGTGACTCAAAGAAAGTTTTTAAAAGCTATGTATATTGGGCAATAATCACAGGTGTATCAAATACCAGGGCTTTTTTGTTATATCACTCTTTGCTAATCAAATCCAAAATATTGGAGAACAAATAGGTAAGTCTCTGAAGCATCCACAATTCCTTGAAACCAAGAATCTGGTTTGTTCATGATTTATCCCCCAAATCTAAAACTTGGTTAAATATTTATGCAAATGGAATATTATATAAAGGGTTATTATCCAAAATCTATCAAAAACTTACCAAACTCAACATCAAAAAAACAAACAATCCCATGAAGAAATGGGCAAAAGACATGAATATACACTTTTCCAAAGAAGACATACAGATGGCTAACAGACAAATGAAAAGATGTTCAACATCACTCATCATCAGAGAAATACAAATCAAAACCACAATGAGATACTACCTCACACATATCAGAATGACTAAAATTAACACCTCAGGAAAACAACAGATGTTGACAAGGATGCAGAGAAAGGGGAATCCTTTTGCGCTGTGGTGGGAATGCAAACTGGTGCAGCCACTCTGGAAAACAATATGGAGGTTCCTCAAAAAATTAAAAATAGAATTACCCCACCACCCACCAATTGCACTAATAGGTATTTATACAAAAGATAAGATACAGAAATGCTGATTTCAAAGAGCCACATGCACCCAATGTTTATTGCAGTGCTATCAACAATAGCCAAATTATGGAATGAGCCCAAATGTCCACTGACTGACTACTGGTCAGTCTGGTATGTGGTCTGTCTGTCCACTGTTATGTGTTAATATACCACATCTTATTTATCCATTCATCAGTCAATTCCATCATAAATATATGATGGAATACTACTTGGTGATCAAAAAGAATGAAATCTTGCCATTTGCAACAATACAGATAGAGTGTATAACACTAAGTGAAAGAAGTCTATCAGTAAGACAGATATCATATTATTTCACTTGTATGTGGAATTTGAGAAACATAATAGATGAACACAGATGAATAAAAATAGGAAGGGAGGCAAATCATAAGAGACTCTTAAATACAGAGAACAAACTGAGGGTTGCTAGAGGAGTGTTGGAGGGGATGGCTTAAATGGGTGATGGACATTAAAAAAGGCATTTATTGAGATGAGCACTGGGTGTCATATGTGAGACATAAACCACTGGGTTTTACTCCTGAAGCCAAGACTAGCCTTTATATTAACTAATAAATTTAAATATTAAAAAGACAAAAACTAAAACTTGGATAAATATTTAATAAATGCATGAATGAACTTACTACATTTATCCCATAGCACCTTTGTGCTATAAATCTTTACATCACTATCATTAGCTACAGTAAATTATCCATCAATTATCCTGTGATATGTCCATTGATATTGCAAGAAAGCCCAACAGATATTTAAACCAAGAGGCAGAATAGTGTAGTGACTAACAGCCTAGGTTTTAATCACCATTCTACTCATTGCCTTTGGCCCTTTACTTAACTTCCCTGTTCTTCATAAATTAAATATGAATACTGCCAATGACAGAATATACATTGCTTAGTATGGGTATTAGCAAGAAAACAATAGCACACTCAGTGTGAGAGTTTAATGAAAGAACTATTTACAAAGTTGTGAGCAGGGGGTCAGAGCACCCTTAAACTAGCAGCAGCAGAGAGGCTTCACTGCCCCTAAACCTAAGAGAGAAGAGGACGGAGCTACTACCAGGACCCAGAGAGAGTGACTGTTAAAGAAGACCAAATAAACAGCTATATGAACTTTGAGGAAGAGATACAGCCACTCCCAGTGACCCAAAAGGAAGAGAACTTGGGAAATAAGTACCAGGACTTGACTTTGCTTCCACCTTCTGATCTCATGCTGGAAACTTCTACTGGCCAAACATAAGCAGAAACCATAGGGGCGCCTGGGTGGCTCAGTCAGTTAAGCCTCCGACTTCAGCTCAGGTCAGATCTCACGTTCATGGGTTTGAGCCCCGCATCGGGCTCTGTGCTGACAGCTCAGAGCCTGGAGCCTGCTTCCTGTTCTGTGTCTCCTTCTCTCTCTGCCCCTCCCCCTCTCATGCTCTGTCTCTCTCTGTATCAAAAATAAATAAAACATTAAAAAAAATTTTTTAAAAAAAAGCAGAAACCATAAAGCAAAATATTCAATACCAAAAATCAGCCTCTCAAGGCCCAGAGCAAGTATGGAAGAATGGAGAGTGTCTGAAGAAGTAAACAGAAAATGAGCACACCTCATAGAGTTCTTGTGAAGACTAAAAGTGCTGATATACAGAAAATGCATATAGAAGCCAGCATATGGAAATACTGGCTATTATTAATTCTTTTGGAGAGGAGCAGCAGGCATAATAACCTGAAGTCACACTGCCTAGATGTAGTAAATTCCGAATTTACCACAAAATTCCGATTTTGCCTCTTACCAGTTTCTTAATTTCTCTATCGTCGTTTCTTCTTCTGTAATATGAAGATGAAAATAAAACCCTTATGGGGTTATGTGATAATTAAGTGAATAATACATATAAAACACTTAGGACAGTACCCAAAATACATGCAAAATACTTATTGCTCTGTTTACTCAAGAATTGTTGACCTAAACAAGATTTTTGTTAGCTTTGGTGTAACAAGATCTAGAAAACAATCCCTTTCTAGCTGAAGTATTTCCCTATATACTCCAAGGAAATGTGTAGAAACTTTGTCAATAAAGCCAGTACAATTAAATACTTGCTTGGAGCACCTTCAAGGCAAGGATAGAGGAAATATGACAAGTGGAATGGTTAACAGAGAAATAAAGAGAAGTTGAGCTTTCAGGGATGTATCAGGAAATCAAGAAAGAAACCATCTTAATTCAGCACACATCTAAATCTCATGTGGCTTAGCATTGATTTACTTTGAATAATATACTTGGGGTTGGAGAGATGAAGAGAATAATCTTTCCAGTACTTGGGGTCTCTTCAGATCTTTATCTAGTGCTAGAACACCACCATTTGCTTTTAGCTGTTTGTGTGTTTGTGCCTGTGTGTGTCCATGTTAGAGATGATGCAATCTCTTTCCAAGATGCAATGAGGAACAACAGGAACCTTTCTGGAAACTGGACTATAATAATAACTGGATACTTAGTATATAAAAGGCATTGTTTTGAGCTCTCTTCTATATATAGAACTTTATCAGAATTATTTTTATTTTTCATTTAGTAAAGCCGCTAAACAATAGAGACCTTAACACACAGAGATGCAAAAATATTTAGTGTTTTCTGAATAGTCAAAGACAGCTTCCCAAGAAAAATATCTCTTCTGCCTTTCAAGAACAATTTCACAAACAACCTAAGCATGGGTTGTTTTCATGGGTTTTCCTCTTGAAAGGTGAAGAGCACACCTTTATAAACTGGGCATTGGCATTCCTGGGGGTTACAGAATTTTATGGTGAGACTTAGAGTAACCCTTTAATAGTGACTTCCCCTCTTCTGCCACTCTGATAAGTCATGCTCCTTCTGTTGGCTGGATTGAGAGAGGATGGTGGGGTCAAGTGGGAGGAGATGGGGATTTAGAGAAGGCAACATAGATGAGAGTGGACCAGCCAAATCAAACCCACACTGCAGGTTACCTGTCCCGTTTGTCTGGAGTCCTGTTTTCAGCCCAAATACAGAACCCACAATATTCCCATTTCCTCTCTCTCGCTCTATGGTGCTACCAAGGAAGACTCTCTGACCACTTAAAACTCAACAGCCACATACCATTCCCAAAGGAGGAAAAGGAAACACGTCCCACATCCCCTAGAGTTGAAAATTTTTGAAATACATATTTTTAGTTCTTCAAAAAAAAAGTTTAGTTTTCAAAAACATTGTTTATAATAAATCATATGTCTCTGTTTTTAAACTGTAAGCAACTATATGGTGAGAGCAGCTCTTTTATAAAAACTCTAAAATTAAAACAACCACTTAACACTCCAACCTAATGCCTGCAGTAAATCAAATGTCTTTGTTGTTTAGATTTTAGCTGAACAGGTCCAATATAAAAAAGGAGTTTTAGCACTATTTATAAGAAGAATTGTCTCTCCAAACCCATCCAACAATTTTTTCATTCTTTAGGTAAAAACTTTAGCAGGAACTTAAGTGGGGTATAGGCAGGCTACCAATAACTTTTTGTGCCAGACGTTATATAACAAGGTCAAATTTAATGTACACACAAATGTACAGCAGCTTAAAAGAAGTGGTTGTTCAAAAAAGTGTTCGATAAATCATTGCCAAGGAGCTGGAAGGGATTTGAGGGCATCTGTGTTAAACCACAGCTCTGTCACTAGCATACTGTGTGACCTTGGACATATCACTTAACCCCTCTGCTTCTCGGCTTCCTCTTATTGATTTCTCTACTACTCACCCTATGTCTTTTCAGGTCTAACTTTCTATAGAACAGTCCAGTGGTGCAGTATTCCTTTACATTCTCCCAAAAGACATCTGCCTCTTAACACTTTCTATAAATCTGTTTTAAGAAGAGCCTAATTCCATGGCTGTTCCTCTCTAGACAATGCAGACTCTTCCTTGTAACTAGATTTTCCACTCTCACCAAAGACAATGGAAGAGAAAGATGAGAGCAATACAGTATGAAGAAAGAAAACCAGTTTCCAGCCCTGACTGTGCCACTGTCTGGTTTGGGAAAAGATACTTGACATTCTAAGTCTCCATTTACTCGTCTGTAAAAGATGAAGTTAGAATATGATCTACCTGTAAATAAAACAATGTAGTACTGGCACATAAATATACACAGACAAATGGAAGACCCAACTACCTAAGGAAATCTAGTATATGGTAAAGAGAATATCTCATATGATTAGGACAAAGTGGTCTTTTTAATAAATTATATTGGTCCAATTGCATAGTCATTTGGAATAAAGATGAACTTAGATCCATTCCTAGCAACACATACAAGAAGAAACTCCAAATCAATCTAGAATCTGGAATCTAAATGTAAAAATAAAGGCACACAAGTACTTGAAGAAAATATGAATGAATTCCTCTATAACCTATGATTCAAAATCCATGTTGTGAGATAGATAGATTATAGACATAGCTAAATCTATATTTCTGGCACAAAGCTCCTAAATTCCTTGGAAATTCCCAAGTGCTGACAGCCACAAGTTGCCTTCAGTTTTGTTAATGAGATTACTTGGGGACTACACCTAAAAATGGGGACTGGTTGCCAGGGGAAGCAGTCACATGATTAGAGGGTTGGAACTTCCAAACCCCCTCCCCCCCCACACACACACACACACAACCTCTGTGGAGGGAAGAGAGACTAGAGTTTGAATTCAGTCACCAATGGCCAAGGATTTAATCAATCATGCTTAGATAATGAAGCCTCCATAAAAACCGCAAAGACAAAGTTCAGAGAGCTTCCAGGTTGGTGAATACTTGCAAGTCTAGGTAGAGTGGTTCTCCTGAAGAGAACATGGGAGCTCCACAGCCCCTTTCTCCACACCTTACCTTATGCACTCTTCCATCTAACTGTTTCTGAGTTATATCCTTTCATGATAAGCCAATAGTCTAGTAAATATTTCCCTGAGTTCTGTGAGCTGCTGTAGCAAAGTAATCAATCCAAAAAGGAGTCATTGTAACTGAAAATCTAGTTGGTGGGTCAGAAGCCCAGATGGTAACCTGGACTTGAGACTAACATCTGAAGAAGGTGTGGGTGGTCTGAACCTTTAACCTGTGGGATCTGATGATATCTCTGAGTCGATAGTGTCAGAATTGAGTTGAATGATAGGACATCCAGCTGGTGTCAGAGGATGGCTTGATGGTTGGGGAAATACACACACAGATGCATGCGTGCTTATTGAAATTGGGTGTCAGAATTATAATATGCAATAAAAGAATATGAGTAAATTTGAAACTTTTGCATATCATAATGAAAGACTAAAAAACAAATGGCAAATACAATGCAGATTACAGATAAGAAGCTAATTGCTAATTAAGACTGCCTATCAAAGGCAGTAATTGCTATTCAAGGAAATAACAACCAAGTAGAAACTGGGTTCTACCTTATCAATTTCTGGGAGAGAGCCCAATAATACACAATTCCAGAAACTCTGCTGGGTATTAAGGAAGTAGCTAGTGAGGGGCACCTGTTAAGGATCAGATTCTTGGTTTTGGCTCAGGTCAGGATCTCATAGTTCATGAGATTGAGCCCCACATTGGACTCTGCACTGACAGCGCAAAGTCTGCCTAAGATTCTCTCTCTCCCTCTCTGTCTCTGCTCTTCTCTCTCCTCAAAATAAATAAACAGTAAAAAATAAATAAAAGTAGCTAGTGATGAAATTAAGAACTAAGGAGAGAGAAAGGATTAGGAACAAAAGGACTTTTATTTCTTTCCTGATTTGGGAGGAAGTGAATAGTAATAAAGGGGCTAAGAAAGATAAAATAGCTATGAAAAAAAAAGTCATGGAAAATGAAGAGCCACCCAAATGACTTGGAAGAATATCCTCCTAAAAAGTTGAAATTGGGTTTCAGGGACCAAAAAATTTCTTGGCCCCTTTAATGATCTGAGTGACCAGACACTATTCCAAGATGGATTCTCACTTTCCATATGTACTCCATGGCGGAGTGCTTGCCTCAGGTGGACTTTTCCCAGATGTGCAGTGTGGAAATTCAGCCAATAGTATGTGTTTTCCCATCCTCTAATCTATTATCACTCCTTGGTCTAAGAATAAAAGTCACTAAGAAAGTTTATGAATTAGAAGTCCCAGATTGAAGTCCATGGAATGCTGAAATCTCATAAAAAGATATAAAACCAGCAACCATGTATTTAGAAGTTCAAAAAACCCAAAGGTAGCAAATAATTGAAACTAGATCCCAGAATCTTTGAAAGATCATATCTGGAAATTTTACTCATATTGATGCACACAGAAGCAAATCACGTATGGTATGGAACACAACATTAGAATTCTGAAAGCACATTCACTTTTCAAATGTCAGTGCAAACATCCAGGATATTAGGCCCAATCCACTAGGCTTTGTGAACTATTCCAATCTTAACCACTCCAAAGGATACTCCAGGAGAATGGACTTTTGCCTTTTCCTACTCTAGTTTCTTTCAGGCAGTGATGCCAATTAGAAGAACAGGTAAGGCAGAATGTATATTTAGTTAATGACTAGCCCACTAAAATCGGAGAAGCAGAAGAAGCAACAGAATCTCACAATTTCCCAATCACATAGGTTTGTGTTTGTGTTTTTCTTTCTTTTTCAAAAAAATATTTTAATGTTTATTTTTGAGAGAGAGACAGAGTGTGAGCTGGGGAGGGGCAGAGAGAAAGACAGAGACACAGAATCCAAAGCAGTCTCCAGGCCCTGAACCATCAGCACAGAGCCTGATGTGGGGCTTGAACTCACAACCTATGTGATCATGACCTGAGCTGAAGATAGGTGCTTAACTGACTAAGCCACCCAGGTGCCCCTGGGTTTGTGTTTTTCTATAAAGCTACCTCATCTCTTCCTCCTTTATCCTTTTTGACTTGATCTAGATTCCTTCCTTGTACTTCCTTTAGGAAAGTCAGGCAAGGTCACCCACCTTGAACATAACTAGGCCAGTTCTTCCAATTACTTCTTTATATTATCATTTTTAATGTAGGAGTGGTTTAGAGTCCCATTTAGTTAGGCACATAAACAGGCCTTCCTTGGAGGGAACACTTAATAACCTTAAAGCCAATTGCTTTTGTTCCACATTGGGTCCCATACTTCACTGGTCAAACTTTATATGAGCTAGATAATGCTTGCATTATATATTGAGGTTTCAATTGATATTAAGTTTTGCTGTCATGTACTTTTGTTTTAGTTTCTTGGCAAAGGCATCTTCTCTTAAATTATACTCTTATCCTGTACACTTGTATCTAACACATTATGAGACTGGCTTTTATATTAGATTTTTTCCCCCTGTCACATGGGACTCTCCCATGAGTTTGTTCTACTAACATTGAGCCCTGGGTCCACCACACACTATCCATATTGGGCCAGTTAGAGAAACAAAAGAAGGTTAAAATCAGAGACAAGCTTACAGAAAAGATTCAGAGAGGTTGAAATAGGAGCCACTGACAAAGCATTGCCGAGTGAGACCCTGAATGAGATGCCCACTGCTTCATATACTTGAATTAGGCGTTAAGTAACCCATGATTATCTTTGCTTCCAACCAAGGCAACTGTATACCTAGAAGCCCTAAATATACTAATTTTGTTCTTGCCTTTCTGTACCAAGAGATCATCATTCAAAATATGTTATACAAACCAAAATAAAAATGTAATAGTCATAAAATTCACAAGCAAGAAAAAAGAAATTTACATTAGTGGGAAATAATTAAATTGCCTTAAAAAAAGATATAGACACCTTTTAGGATGCTTAATATAGTTGCTGACCCATGTAGAATATCACATACAGAGGAAGCACACTGAAGGAAATAAAGGAGCTTCTAAGGCCCCAAGTTTTCTGCCAAGATCAGTGAGACAAAGATGGCTGTGGAATTTTAACCCTCCAACAGTTCGGTTAAATATCTTGTGTGAGAAAGCAATCGATTCTGGAACCGAAACCCTCAGGCCTCTAGGCCATGTGTTTGCTCCCACCTAAAAGCGAGGTAGTATCAGTTCCCTGTGAAACCTTTTATTCTAAATTGTCAATCTTTTCTCATAGTTCTTTGAGAACATTATCACTTTTCAAGCATATTTTTTCCAAAAATAAGATGGTTCTGAACTTATTTTTGGTTAAACATACCGCCGTCCAGTAGAGATCCTTTCCAGCCAAGACCTTCACCTTACCCTCTTAGTCTACAGCTTCCCCTTAACTTTCCAGATCTTACTAGTCATCATTACAAAGCCTACAGTGAACAAAACAAACATGAAAAAAGTGAAAAGTGGTTATTAGTATCTAAGATATTTCCTAGGATGCTCACCCTCAGAACAACCCCCTACGCTTCTTTCCACAATTTTATTCCACACAAATCTATCTCCATCATTCCTTACTCTTGAGCCAGTTTTCTCCATCAAACATGCTATAATCCCCACACCCTTATTTGATCCTTCCATCATTAATTATATACAAAACACCGCAAATATCTATTCTATGTTGGCCCATAAGTTGAAAGAAATAAACAAGTTACAGCAGACCAAGCCAAACATTACTGCTGAGTAGAACATGATTTCTCTGTGGAGTAAAATGTATAACTGTCACTAGAAAACTCTAGACCTATCAAACTCTATACCTACATTACAGATCTTTCATCATTTTTCAACCAACACACAAGGCTTACCAAGGTCCTTCCAGATTCAACCCATCTTCCATGCTTCCTTGTTTGACTTCAAGCAGGGTCATACCCTACCAACAGAGGATCATGCAAGAAAAAGGAGTCCGCTCAAGGATAATGCAAGAGTATCTCTTCTTCTAGGCAAAGTTAGGGATCAATACCCGAAGATGACTCTTGGGTCTTATGTAACAAATCCATTCTTTACCCAGCGCCCCTGAACTTAATCAGGCTGCAAGTTTTCCATGGACAAATTACAGCAACCCAAACCCTTTATTCCTCCTTTTCATTGTATAGAAAAATAAAAAGGAATTAATAAAACAGACAAGTCCCAACAGAGGATTTAGTTAAGCTCACTCCAAGAAAAAAAACATTTTTTTAAACAATGAAAGAGGGGTGCCTGGGTGGCTCGGTTAAGCATATGACTCATTATTTAGGCTCAAGTCGTAATCTCATGGTTTGTAGGATCAAGCTCCACTCTGTGCTGAGAATGCAGAGCTTGCTTGGGATTCTCTCTCTGTCTTCCTCTCTCTGCCTCTCCCCCATCAAAATAAATAAAGAGACTTTTAAAAAGTATTTTTTAAAAATAACAAAAGAAAGATTATCCCTGTCCTGAGATTAACCTGATATTATATAAATCCACTTAACTGTTCATCTCCTGGGTCCTGTCTCTTTCTTTACGTCTGGTTAATGCCTCAAGCTAAAATCAATATTCTTGCTGATGCTTGGCTGTTTTGCCTAAACCTCTTTACTAAATCTCATCTGGGATTCCTGAATGTAAATCTACTTTCTTCACCCCACCAGGTGGTGTGGACACTGAGATATGCATCCTCTAACTGTGCATTTGCCTATAAACTCTATTCAGTTTGAATCTGTAAATGTTTCCTCAAAGTCTAAGATGCCCAGCTTGGCCTGATCTCTGAGGTTCTAACCTCCAATCTATTCCCAAAGCTCTCATTAGTCATTGAATGCCTGCTTTCTTTTGGCCCCATCTCCTGACCTGATATTGTTGACTCCTTCCCATGAATTCCAAATGTTAACTTAGAAAACATCATGGAAGTCTTCAGCCAGTCCTTCACTTAAAGAAAAAATGATGAGAGGACCACAAAGAGGTTCCATCAATTCCCATATCAAGGAGAAAAAAGGGATCTCAGCTGATCATTTCAAATAAGAATTAAAGTAATTTGAGGAAAGAATTGACTGAAAACTGTACTTTTTGGCAAACAAATCTACCAGTTTGTAAAGTTGGAGTTTTTAAAAATGGTTCAAGGAAGGTCCCCCAGCCTCATTTGTATGCACTTACTAGAGTCAGGTTTTAATTGTTCCCACATGATTAAATGGCACTTTCACGAGAAAAAAAAATGTTCATTCTTTTAGGGACTTGGCATTATATAACCATCACATATTTTATCCTCACAGGTCATTTAAGATGGTTTTTCAATCTTGCTACATTTTTCCACACTTTTCTTCACTCCAATCTTAACATCAAAAGTGAAATTCCTGAATGTGAAAGACTTAGGTCTTTACATTAAGTTTGAGCAGTATCCTACACAACATCTCTAAATCATTTCTGCCTCAAGGTTCACCACTGGTCCTCTACTGTGTGAACAGTGAAACATGCAGTGTTTTTGCAAATGGTACAGTATTCCAGTAGAAGACATAACGCCTGGGGCGCTCATTCCATCTGCCTCTGGTTTGTGTCAAGTTGACACTCCGGAGGTCAGTTCACTCATCCTTAATACATTGTTTAAATGTACCGTAAAAGCAATATTCATAGAGTGGTATAAATATCATACCTCCAAATTACAACACTTTTATTTAAATACTTCCATCTTCTGCAGAACTCATGGAAATTTCAATGTTTCCACAACTTGAGATTCAAACAGACCAAAAGAAATGCTCTGAGGTGGATGATATGGAAGCAAAACACAGTAAGTAACAAGGTGCTTTTTTTTAAATCCTCTTTTCAAGCATCATTGCTGTGCACTTTTGAGGGAAGTACTAGCAAACAGATGGATTGTTCTAACGGGTAAGGATCTGTTCTATAAAATGCTTTTATTTATAAAAACCCTTTCTCCATCCCCTTTGAGGGACTCAGGGTAATACAAAGAATAGATATTGGTGTCAGCAACAGCAGACTATATTCATCATTAACGCAACAAGACTAAGAATTAAACCTCTCTTATATAGAATGAAACTACTGAGATTGTTAATTTGCTACACTAACTCACAGGTGAGTCAGTATAACACAGGACCAGAATAGATAGATATAGATATAGATAGATATAGATGATATAGATATAGATATAGATAGATATAGATGATATAGATATAGATATAGATATAAATAAAATTAATCACTCATCTTACTGATTAAAAGGATTCCCTGTTTGGATTTTGCTGGCATTTAAACAGTATGAAGTCTACATTGAATCTAGAGGGTGCTCTGAAAGAGGGGAAAAAATCTTCATTTTTATCCAAAATAATTGTTAAATAAATGTGTGACTTAGTTCAGAAATTAGAAAATAATTTAAGACTCTTCTTTTTAAAATTTTTAACATTTATTTATTTTTGAGAGAGACAGAGTGCAAGTGGGGGAGGTGAAGAGAGAGGGATACATACCAGACTCTGAGCTGTCAGCACAGAATCCAACAGGAGGCTCAGGCGCATGAACCGGAGATCATGACCTGAGCTGAAGTCAGACACTTAACCGACTGAACCACCCAGGTACCCCACCAAGACTCTTCTTTTAAATGTTCTTTCAGGGATGCCTGTGTGGCTCAGTCAGTTGAGTGTCTGACTTCAGCTCAGGTCATGATCTCATGGTTCATGAGTTCGAGGCCCTGTGCCAGGCTCTGAACTTTAGATTCTGTGTTTCCTTCTCTCTGCCCCTCCTCACCTCATGCTCTGTCAGTCTCTCTCAAAAATAAATATTAAAAATAAAAATAAAATATTGTTATAACATTTATGATTATGCCTAAGAAAATAGATTTCATTTAAAAATATGAGAAAAATAAATTAAGTGGATATCTCAATATTGTACTTATTCATTTATACTAGATATATTACTCCCTCTCTTATGATGTGTTGTAAAATGAATATAAATAAGAAGCTTGGTTGAAGCAAGTCACATTAAAATAATTTTTCTTTTGAGAAGAATGCATGGCATATCTTAACAAATAGTTTCAGTAGATGAAGAGCTTCCTGACATGAAAGATGGCAATAGATAGTCAATAACATAAGGTAACACTGAGTCATAAACCAAAACTTTAGCTGAAAGCTTCAAAGACCCAAAGAATTACTAGCGAATAACATTTAAATCCATTGATATGAGAAGAATTTTAAGTATTTTTCAAATGCAGATGTCTTTAGAATAATGAATTCAGGAGAGACATGACTTTTATTGAGAACTTTTGAAAAGAAAACCCAGCTTCTCACGTTGGCTCAATAGCAAAAGTTACTGAAATTCAATTGTCAAGTGGGGCCCCCTTCCTCTGCTTTTTGTAATTGTGGGCAATCACTAGACACTAGACACAATGTTTTCCTGAAACGTGAGCCAAGCCCCAGATGCCTGCCCAGATTCTATCCTTTCCAATTTACTTTGACATCCTCAGTTCCTTTGATAGGAAATGAACATTAGCCTCTTGTGCATCTTACCTCCTCGGTGATGTCCCATCTGAAAGACCATTGTCAGAAACCAGCCAGTTCTTACCTGACCCAGACACATGATTGAAATGCAATTCTACAGGTGTCTGGCAGATGAACTAAGAGAAGCCTCTGCAATTTCCATTTTCCTTCTACAACCCTAATCTCTGGTACATAAGTCATTTCTTCCCTGTCCTCTTCTTGAATTTAAGTGAACGTTAAAATAGTTAATAAAGTGAGACCACATTGTAATTTCTGCCATTTCCTGAAATCTGCCAAGTTGGTGTATTGTTTTCATCATTTTGCAACCCCTTCCACATTGTGGCTGGGGCCACCTCCCAGTTTGACATGATGAACTGTGGCATCATTCATGGAAGGATGAGGGACTTGTCCAGCAGTCGATTGCCGGAGCGATGTAATGCCTTGTAGGTTCTGACCAAGGCCTCAGCCTGTAGTCTTCAGGAAGGGCGGAAAAAGAAAAAAAAGTTACATTTTTGTTCCTTAGACGCAAGTTACCTCTGATACAATTTCCTTCTGAACTTGCTGGCAATTCTAAAAGCAAATGGACTATTTGTTCCTCCATGGGAATTTTCAAAGCCACAGGATAATGGTTTCAAAGAAAGGAAGGGGGGGATGATGAAATAACAGCAATGCCATTACCCTTTCAAGGAGAAAAACTACCAGCATGTTTCAACTGGGTGGTCCAATTATTACAAATGAATATTTGTTTTTTATTTGTTTGTTGGTAGTATGACTTATTCCAGAAAGGATTTAAAGCAGCTTCAAAAGAAACTTATAATAGGGCCAGATAAAATAACTTTAAAACACATATGGAAAAAAAAATCAAAGAAAAAATAAAGGGATGGAAAATGAGAGGGAGAAAGGAAGTCAATAAATAAAACTTATGTTGTGTCCTTTGTCTCGCTAGGGGCATATCACAGATTTTTACCATTATTATTAACTACAAATTAATAAATCCACAAGTAACAAAAGCACTGCTTGTACACTGGGGATATAAAATTGGAGAGCTCAGACAGTTGTCCTTGAAATTAAGATTGTAGAATTCTCTGTAAGGCAGCCATCAGTGTCGCTAACAGGTAGACTTATTTCACATTGGAACAAACATGCACATGCTATGACCAAGACTTTCTGGTGCAGTTTTAGTCCCCAGGTTCCTAAATATTCACACTAACCTGAAAGAATAGCTTTATTGGGAGCTAATATTTATTTATTTATTAGGGACCATGGCATGGAAATTTCCCCCTCATCGAAGTATTCTGGATTTGTATCCTGAAAGCTGATATCCTAGTACATCATGACAATGACAGATGAGCAGTGGCACCATCAAATAACACGTGTCATCTGGAGTCAGCTCTCTGTTGGCTGGAGAGCAGTTTCTTGCAAACCTATGGAAGAAAACTCACTGGATTAAGCAGTGGGAGGAAATTACTTCCTTTACCAAAAGAACAGTCAATACTCCTCTAATAGTTTGGATGATTTATTACCCTACCCTGTGAGGTTGGCACCTAGGAAACTGTCTACTCATGGAAGTATTTTATTCAAGAATCCTATGCGTGGCATGCTCTGACATGGCAGGGTGATTTTTCAAAAGCATTAGTGTCTGTCTTTCACGTTTCTCCTGAGTGGCAAAGAGTTGAGAATTGCACTGGGTCTTCCCCCATTGCTGCTTTCTCTATTACCAAATTGGGGATTTAGGAAATGGACCTAAAGAGAAGTTCAGCCAATTTAAAATTCCTCTTGACATCATTTATGCTACTTTATCCTTCAATGACATCATGGACCTTTCTATACTGGCCAAAACACTGGCAACATTTTAGACTGAAGTTTTCATCTTAAGGCATAGCTGGTTTGTATTGGCCTTTTCTTTGGCACTGGTGTCCTTAGGTATGGTCATGCTCCAGTGGACATCAACATGCTGGGTACGATTGTTAGAAATATAACGCATCAGGAGCACCTCAGTGGTTCAGTCATTTAAACTTCCAACTTTGGCTCAGGTCATGATCTCATGGTTAGTGAGTTCTAGCCCCACATCGGGCTCTGTGCTGACAGCTCAGAGCTGGAGCCTTCTTCAGATTCTGTGTCCTCCTCTTTCTGCCCATCCCCCATTCATGCTCTATCTCTCTCTCTCTCTCAAAAATAAAATAAACATTAAAAAAATTTTTTAAAGAAATATAATGCTTTATTTCACAGTGTGGAATTGAGATTTCTAAAACTTCCTCAAGATTGGTCCCAGCCTAAACCAGTATGTCACAGGAGACGACTAAATTCTCCTTGCTATGAATAAAGCACTATTTTTACTGGGAGGTTACAGAACCTGTCACCTGCATTTCTAGAGTCTTCCTTGGTGTATTGAAAACCAGAATAACAACCTACCTATGCGCCTTTCACTGTTATTCAGATTCAGTCAGCTATCCCTGCATCCACAGAACTGGAAATAACCTATATCATCCTAACTATCATCATAACACCAATAATAATAGCAGCAGTTCTTATGTACAAAAGACCTGCTTATGTGCCTGGCACCATACTAGATGTTTTATTGTGTTATTTCATTTGGTCCTCAAAATAGGCTTATGAAATTGGTTTAATAAACCCATATTTTATAGAAGAGGAAACCACAAGTGAGAGAAGTGAAGGAATTAGTTCAAGATCACCCAACTAGCAAGTGCTTAGGTTTAAAAAGTGTGAGCCATTGAATATTCCTTTCACCCCCTTGGAGAAACACACTATATGAATTATAAATTATTTGAGATTTCTGAAAATTTTTTTCATAGACTATATATAGGCCAACCATTAAATTATTAGGGAATATAATCCTTGAAGTATAGAAGGCCAAATGGATAGCACAAGATCTGCCTCCAGTCCAGACAAGCTGAATAGCCGGGTACCATGTTTATGAGCCCATTGTAAGTTGCTATTTGATAGGCTATGCAAATTAAATTGTGGCCAACAAAGTGTCCATAAGCTTCAGGTCTTCCCAGGAAGATAGGGCACAAGGAGCACAGTCCACAATCATTTTAACACCCATAATTTACCCAGATATTAAAACTAGTTCAACCTCCCTGAAAACATCCTATTTAGTTCAAGGAATCCAGCAAAATTCTATCCAACTGAGGGCTTAGCAAAATGCCTACAACTAATCCATGGCCTGTGGGTTCATTGGGAGCTAGTTTGGGAGGTCAAAGCTTACACACAAGGGAAAACAAAACATGTGCAAATGTAGCTGAATCTTTCCTCCCAAAGCATGCTGGAAAACTCATGTAAATATACAAATATGCTGAGCTGTATTGTGAAAGGAGCCATTTGTTTTACTAAAACAAGTTGGTATGGTGCAAGATTTTTCTTGGCAAATAAACAGAACACAGTGGAAAAATTTGTAAACAATGGGGTTTTCTGGCAATTTTTTCAAAACTGAATGAATGGCCTTTCCAAAAGGTAAAAAAAAAAAAACTTTCCTTCTCCTCAATCTCCCATGAGATACCTCACATATAATCACTTTAAAAGTCAAAGCAGATGAAGAAATACAGCCCAAAGATCAGCAGGCTTATTAAAAGGACCATTTGGTCACTAGTGAACTAACCTGACAAAAGTTCAACTTGGGGAACTATGCAGGCCAAGCCATACTAGCCAGAAATGAGAAGTCTCTCCATGATGGTCATACACTAGAGTTCAGGAGGTGAAGAAATCACTCCTCTTCCCAGAATTCCTCTGAAGTGTAGTCATTATTACAGTGACGGAGGTTCAAATAAAGGAATTGTTTTAATTACCAAATGTCACTACAGAGACCAAATGTTCTTGGTTAAACACAGGTTTCATTGGAAATGTGTTAGTTGATAGTCAAAAATATAAAGGAGAAAATTTCCCCAGAGATAAGGTATATGACGTTGGCTTAAGAAATCTCTGGTACAGTCACACCTTCCTCCTGAGCAGATTCCAGACCAACTAGATGAAGGCTGTCTTTAGCAACCTGTATATATTTTTTTCTGCTTAGTCATTCAAGATAGCTGAACATACACATGCACACGCTCACACACCATTTGAAGTCATTGGCTCATTTCATTCCTTAACAGGCTCAGAAGTACATTTATATCATGCATATGCTAAAGAGCCAAAGGACTATGAATTAGACCTCTTCTTAGATCAATTTGTGTCTAAAACATTTTTAAATGAAAATTTTATACACTTTACCATGGATAATTGTATAAAACTCCACATAAAAAGTGTACATTGGGTTTTACAATCCAATTCCAATTCCTCCTCTCCCTAAGGAACTGGGAGTAACCCTTAATTCTCAAGACTAAGGGACTTGTTCAGGTACAATTCTAGATCTCTCACTTTGGATCCCACAGTAGGCTTAGTTCATCTGGTTTGTACTGGGATGTATTCTTACTTTAGGGTTTCTGCCATCAAATCTAATGGATGTTGCTTAACCACTTAAAGCATATCTGTTCTCAACCAAATAACCATTGTTAACAATCTGTTAACAACTTGCATGTATATTTTTATACTCTTCTGCTGGCTCATTTTAATATATGTTTATATATACATAATTTGGTATACATACTAATATAGGTGTTGGTGATTCTCTTTGATTTTCAAGGATCAGGCTAATACATTTATATGTGGTTTTTTCTCACTTAAGGGTTATCATGGAAATTCCTCCAAATATCAATTTAGTTCATTCCTTTTAATGGTTGCTTAATAGTTCATAGTAAGTGTTTGCCAGAATTTAATCAGCCATTTCTCTGTTGATGGGGATTCATTTTATTTCCTGGGGTTTTTTTTTTCCACTTAAAACAGTACTATCCAACTAGAAGGAAAGTACAATGGAGATATATAAAAGCTTAATCCCTCCAAATATTAATTTAGCTCATTCCTTTTAAAGGTTGCTTAATAGTTCATAGTAAATGTTTGCCAGAGTTTAATCAACCCTTTCTCTGTTGATGGGGATTTATTTTATTTTTTATCTTTTCCCAGTTAAAATAGTACTATCCAGTTAGAAGGAAAGTACAATGGAGAGATCTAGAAAAGCGTAATGTGTATAGCTAAGAATACATGAGCCCTACTCCAAATAGAACACCAATGAGGGATTATACACACATACTTTCTATTCCTTTGTCCATCTCCTGTCCCTTATCACCATCTATAACTGTGTAGTGACTCCCAGCTGGCCTCTCTGTTTCCACTCCTACCTTTCCACATTCTGTTTTTCACACAGCAGCCAAAGAATTGTGAAAACAGTAACTCATTTTATTTCATTCTCTTGCTCAGAACCTCCCATCAACTTCCTTTCATATAAAAAACATGGTCCGTGGCCAACCAAGTTCTACATAATCTGGTCCTTGGCCACCTTTCCAATCTTATTACCTGACACTCTCCACACACTCATCCCACAAGCCAAATTCTCTTTCTTGTGCCTCAACTGCACCAAGAAGCCTCCAACTACTGATCTTTGCTCCTACTGTTCTTTATGCCTGAACCCTTCTCCAGAAGTCCTCGATTCCCTCGTTTACTCAATTCAAACACCTGCTTAAAGGTCTTCCCCTTAGAGAAACCCTCCCTAATTATCATACTTAAAATAGCCACCTTCTTTACTATATTCATCTTCAAATCCCTAATCACTACCTGACACTACGTTACATAATTTTATATTTTCCTCTATTAGAGTGTAAGCTCCATGTCTTGCCCTCCATAGTATCCCCAGGCCCTGGAAGGGTGCAGAGCACTTAGTAGGTGCTAAATAAATATTTGTTGAATAAATGAGTGAACATTAAATTAATGAAAAGGGTTAAGAAGCAAACATCATAAGACATATACAATACATGTAGACTTTGAGTTTTTTAGGAGACAATTTGCCTGAATTTGCTCCTACATGCCCTTATCTTATATTAGTACTTGATGTTACTAAATCTTCTCTACAGGCATAGACAGTTAAAATTTTCTATGAAAGTAAACAGTTGTGTAATGCCCTAAGGATTCATTATGCCATTTGTACTATTGCACACAGTTGCCTGAGTTTCCATTTAATTTCACTCTTTCTGGTCTCCCTGAGCATGAACTGCAGAGTTACTAGTGGAGACCAATGACTAGCAAGAAAAATATCCCTATATGTGAAGGGTGTTTTGTTTCTCTTTTGGGAGTTGTATGAAAAGGAATAATGGAAAATGGATGCTGAGTTGTATTATTTCTCCTTTGAGTCCAATATAACTTTCTTTCTGTTAAATCAAATATAATTCAAAAGATGGATCCTCCCATTAGCTCCTATTTATAAGTATTCATAGTTTGCATATGAATTTGAACTTCAGTGAAAAGAGCTAGTTAACTAGTATGGAAAAAGCATTCTATGAAATGGGAAGTGTTTGGGGGATTCTATAAAGCAGAATAGAATGCCCCAACCAAACGACACAGGGTAGCAGAATGGATCAAAAAACAAAACCCATCTATTTGCTGTCTACAGGAGACGCATTTTCGACCAGAAGACACCTTCAGGTTGAAAGTAAAGGGATGGAGAAATATCTATCA
>NC_043705.1:114565790-114623651 GCF_006229205.1 Suricata suricatta
GGGGGGGAAAAGAGGTGGTGGTGATGGTGGAGGGCACTTAAGGGGAAGAGCACTGGGTGTTGTATGGAAAACAATTTGACAATAAAATATTATGGAGAAAAAAAAAGCAGAATAGAAGCAGACAGGATTAACTCTGACTATTTTTAATGGAACAGCCTATCCATTGACTTGTCCTGAGTTTACTGTTTCTGCTCCCAGGCTTTCCTTCAGAGGCAGCAAATTGAGCTGACTCCCTTGACTGCAAGCTTTGCAGAATCCAATTTCTATTTCTTTTATGTTTATTTATTTTTGAGAGAGAGAAAAACACAGATCATGAGTGGGAAAGGTGCAGAGAGAGAGGGAGACACAGAATCCGAAGCAGGCTCCAGGCTCCAAGCTGTCAGCACAGCACCTGATGTGGGGCTCGAACCCACAAACTGTGAGGTCATGACTTGAGCCGAAGTCAGACACTCAACAAACTGAGCCACCCAAGTGGCCCAGAATTCAATTTCTTATTACTGAGCAGACCCAGAAAATATCCTAATGGATGGAAGGAGGTAGGTTCACCAGATGGTAGAAAGACATGAGATTCATATGGGAAAACTCAGCCTGTCAATCCCTCCACCATGACTACAACAAGCATAGTAGACCATGCCTTCTCTCACTTGGGCTCTGTCATCCCTACCCCTACCTGAAGATATCTTTTATGTTGATTTTGACTTAATTTCATCTGAACCAAGATGTTGACAAAGACAGTAAAGTGGAGTACATAAGCTTTTTTTTTAATTTGTCAAAGAGTCAGATAGCTTATTATTTGTTAGACATTGCTCTAAGCACTTAAAAAGTCATTTAATCTTCATTTCAACCTTATTAGATCAAGGCTAGGATTAATGGGTTTATTGATTTGTCCGAGTCACACAGCCAAAGACCAGCAGACCCAGGATTTGATCTAGCAGGATGACTCCAGCCTAAGACCATCACTGTGCCGCCACGAGCACTGCTTGCCTCTCGCAGTGTGGAGAGAGCTGAAGTCTTCTTTACAACCTTTTCTTTTTAATTAAAACAGCTATATGTAAAAGCTGTCAAATATATCAGTCTTTTCCCTTATTGCTTTTGGGTTTTGAGTCAAGGTTAGGAAAGTTTGTCTCAAGCCCAGAGTATCCAGAATTTTAGTCATGCTTTTGTTTAGTATTTTTATGGTGTTTTTGCATTTAGATCCCTGATACACTTGGTGTGAGTAGGATACATTCCCCACCCCTTCTATGACTTTCTAGTTGTCTCTGAGTCACTTATTAAAAACTCATTTCCGGGGAGCCTGGATGTCTCAGTCGGTTAAGCCTCCGATTCTTAGATTCCACTCAGGTCATGCATGATCTCATGGTTCGTGGGTTTGAGCCCTGCATCAAGCTCTGTGCTGACAGTATGGAGCCAGCTTGGGATTCTCTCTCTCTCTTCCTCTCTCTCTGCCCTCCTATGCTCTCTCTCTAAAAATACATAAATAAACTTTAAAAAATCATTTCCTCCAATTATTTGCGATGCTGTGTTTATTTTATATTCAATTTTTATATGTACTTTGGTCTATTTCTCAATTTTCTATTCCATTGGTCTGTTCATTCATGAGTGCTATTTTATTTTATCTTATCTATTTATTTACCTTTTAAAAAGTAGACCCCAGGCTTGAATTCAGGGCCCTGAGGTCAAATTGCACACTGATTTTACATATTTAAAAATAACAGAAAGTTTTTACAAGGTGAAACACTCTATAAGCAAAGTAAAAACACAAATGACAAACTGAGATGGGTATTTGCAATTTGCATCACAAAGTGTTAATAATACCTTACTCTAAAAAGATCCTAGCCATCAAAATACATTAGATTTTGCTGTCGTAACAAAAACCTGAAAAATCTCAATGACATAAAACATTATTTCTCACTCACACTGCACGTCCATTATTGATCAGTAAGGTGCTCTATAATCATACGGCCTCAGAGACCCAAACTGATGGAATCACCATCTCAAAGTATGCTTCCCCAACCACAGAGGCAATCCTCCAAAACTTAAAAATAAATAAGCATAAGAATGCCTAGTGGCTCAGTTGGTTAAGTGTCAGATTCTTGATTTCAGCTCAGGTCATGATCTCATGGTTCATGAGATCAACTCCTGCTAGGGGCTCTGCACTGACAGCGCTAGAGCCTGCCTGGAATTCTCTCTCAGCCCCTCCCCCACTCAGGCTCGTGCTTGCTCACGGTCTCTCTCTCAAAAAAAAAAAAAATGCTTTTAATAAATAAATAAATAAATAGGCCTAACCACACAGGAAAGGCCTGTTTCAAGTATTTTAAAATACACTATTTGTATTATACATTAATAGTGGGATATATCTTAAGGATACAAAGAGCCATAAAAAAATCTAAAACAATATTTAAATGTCTATTGTTAGTAGTGATAATTCATTCTTTTTTAATGTTTGTTTGTTTTTGAGAGAGAGAATAAGTGGGAGAGGGGTAGAGAGAGAGGGAGGACACAGAATCCGAAGTAGGCTCCAGGCTCTGAGCTGTCAGCACAGAGCCTGATGTGGACTCAAACCCATAAACCTTGAGATCATGACCTGAGCCGGAGTTGGATGTTCAACTGACTGAACCACCCAGGCACTCCTAATATCACTGTTACCTTGAAACTATTATACATACCTCCAATATTGTATATATTTGGATAAAGTAAATAAGTAATACATTAATGTGATTAGAAATCAAGCTTCAATTATAAGAGAAATGAGATGTACCTATAAAATCAAAATGACTAAATGAAAACCCTGTATCTTATGTTTGAATATGAAATATCACAATGAATTCATAATTTACTTTTCTCTTTCTAAGAAACAAATATTTATTAATTACTTCTGAAAGAGCCTGGAAAAATGACAATTCAGTAGTAACGAGCACATATAGCACTCAGATCTCTACACACCACATTCTGGGTTGTGCAAGTAACACACAAGATGAGCCTGAGAATCTGTCACACCAGAAGTCAAGGAAGCTGGCAGAGAACGGCAAGGCCATGCCATACAGACATAAAAATGAACTGAAATGAGTCCACTGGATAAATAGGACTCTCACGAAGCGAAGGCATTTTTAACATCAAACAAACAAAAACAGAAACATAAGAAACAACAAGTGTTGGCGAGGACGTAGAGAAAAAGACACCCTCCTGCACCATGGGTAGGAGTGCAGACTGTGGGAGACAGTGTAGAGATTCCTCAAAAAATTAAAAGTAAAACTATCATATAAGTTAGTAATTCCACCACTGGCTATTTATGAAAGGACACAAAAATACTAATTCAAAAAGATATACGTACCCCTGTGTTTATTGCAGCATTATTTACAATAGCCAAATTATAGAAGCAATTCAAGTATCCACTGATAGATAATTGAGTAAAGAAGATTGATTATATATAATGGAATATTATTTAGCTGTAAAAGGAATGAGATCTTGCCATTTGCAAAAACATGGATGGAGCAAGAACATAGAATGCTACGGGAAATAAGTTACTCAGAGAAAGACAAATACATATGATTTCACTTACATGAACAATTTGAGAAAAAAAAACAAAGAAAAAAGAGACAAACAAAAAAACCAAATCTTTTTAAAAGATATTTTTATTTATTTTGAGAGAGAGGGGGAGAGGGAGAGGCAGAGAGAGAGAGAAAGACAGAGAGAATCTCAAGCAGGTTCTGTACCATCAGCACAGAGCCCAATGTGGGGCTCAAACTCACAAACCATGAGATCATGACCTGAGCTGAAACCAAGAGTTGGACGCTTGGATGACTGAGCCCCCAGACTCCTGACTATAGAGAACAAAGTGGTGGTTACCATAAGGGAAGGGGGTGGAGGGATGGGAGAAATAGGTGATGGGGATTAAGAATCCATATACCATGATAAGCACTGAGTAATGGATAGAATTGCTGAATCACTATACTGTACACCTGAAACTACTATAACACTGTATGTTAATTATACTGGAATTGAAAACACATCAAATGTATAAAGTCTTTGAGTTTATCAACGCTGAAAGAAAAAACTACAGCAATCATCTCTTCAGTCACCGTTGAATCTCAAAGGACACCAACTCACTATGCAGAAATAATAAACTGATACTATAGGGAAATAATTACTATTCATATGTCTCTTTGGCACAAAGTCTACCTGAGGGCAGCTAAATTATGGTTGGGAGCAAGAACACCAACTCTACTGCAGAAAGAGTAATAAAACTTTGCAGTCATTGATGGCTGCTAAGACCATTAGGTAAAGGTTGCTGGGACCCTTTGATACAGGCTGAAAACACCTCAACACACTGGTCCATGTCAGCATCCTTAATAGTGAGACAACTTGACATTGTGTGCCTCCTCATGTGATCTAATAAGAAGCACATAGCACCTCCTATGAAGTAGTCTCTGAAAAATTGTTTTGTTTTTTTGTTTTGTTTTGTTTTGTTTGAGAACCAGAGAGAGACAGCATGAGCAGGGGAGGGTCAGAGAGAGAGGGAGACACAGAACCAGAAGCAGGCTCCAGCCTCTGAGCCAGCTGTCAGCACAGAGCCCGACACGGGGCTCAAACCTACGAACTATGAGATCATGACCTGAGCCGAAGCCAGATGCTTAACTTACTGAGCCACTGAGGCGCCCTTGAAAAATTGTTTTCTTTGGAATATTATAGTCTCTAAATTGAACAACTAATTTACGGGAAGCATAAGAGACAACTGGGAACAAACTAAATGATGCCATGCCATGAAGGTGCAGTCAGCCAAATCCAGAGTGAGGCACATTCAGTAGCACCCATGACTTGGTGTCTTCAACAAATTAATGGCATCAAGGAAAAAGAAGATAAAAGGGAAGAGAACCTGTTACAGACTGAAAAAAATTTAACAGACATTTTAACTAAATGTAAATTAGGCCTTATTTATATTTTGCTTCTAATGAGCCAACTAGAAAAGACATTTTTGAGAAAACTTGGGAACTTTTAAATGATCTTAGATATAAATTACATTAAGGAACTGATGTTATTTGTGTTAGATATGACAAGAGTGTTGTGATGATATTTTTAAGCCCTTAACTGTTAGTAACATGTGCTAAAGTACTTATAGACCAAATGATAATCAAGTCTGGAATGTGTTCCCAATCCTTGGTGGAAAGGGGAAGCAAGTTAAGGCATGGCCACCTGGGGACAGAGATCAAGTTTGGAAACTGTTGACAATTGTTGAAGCTGAGTGATGGCTATACTGGAGTTTAGTATTAGCTAACTTTACTTTAATGTATTTTTGAAAATGTCCCTAAGAAGATTTTTTTAAAACTCATGGTCAAATTCAGGTGTGATATTGTCAATTATCAACACCTCTACACAGAGCCCATCTACCTGATCTTCCCTGGTACGTATAAGAAATATAGATCTCCTATACTTGCTACACTCACGTGATGCTCTGCTCATCTTCCATCCTCCTTCCCAAGTCTCCCAATCTACACTGCCTCCAGGACAAGGAAATAAAGGATTGAATAAAGCCCTAAAAATTAATAGACAACATGCGTCAGCTGGTTCCACAAGCTAGTGATGTCATAAAAGCATCTGACTGAGGGCCATCCTGGGTTAAGGTAATAATGGGTTAACTTATATCAGACTGAGAAGTGTGTTTGTCAGGACACTTCATGCCGATGTTCCAGAACAGTGACAACATTTAGATATCCAAGCTGAATGAAAAATGAAACATTCCCAAGGTTCATAAACTGGATTTACAACCCCTCTCTGGCACCACTGCTTTCTCTATGGACCACAATCACAGAAGGATCTGATTAGAAATAAAATACACAGAGAGGGTCTGTGATGGTTTTGCAATCCTCTGATGCTTCAGGGCAAGCAGGGCTGGATGTGCAAACAACAACACTATCAAATGATCCCCAAACAACATCTTAAATCCCTTTATGAAATTTTTGGTACCATTGAGAGAAGAAAATTGTGACACAATAGTCAATTGTAAAGACTCTGTTATGCCATTTTAATTGATAGAAACTAAACTCCTGAAAAACACTTGAGTCATAGAAGGCACACAGATTTTGGAGTCAGGCCAACATGCATTCAAATTCCGCTTTCATAGCTTACAGGTGTCTGTCCCATGGGCAGGCGGTTTAACTGCCTAGGACTTACTTTCTTCATTTCTCAAGTGGATATGAAAATGCCTTCTTAACAAAGTTATTGCAAGAATTAAAGATTAACTTTACACACACATGAGTGTTTAGTAAAACACATAATGAGGCCTAAATAAATTGTAGCTATTACAGTAACATGAGTTGGATTGATGAAATGTTCTAGCCATTTTAGAAGGGAGGCCCTAAAACAACTTTGCTACAACACTAGAAAAAGGGAACTTAACAAACCATTTTAACGATTATTTCAGATACATAACAAGACACGAACACATTATGGATCATTTATCAATGATGAATACAGGCCTGCTCTAATGTGGTAGAAATGGATCTCTAACTCAACTTACAAAAGCCAAAATTATATTACTGACAATACCTTGGGGAGAAGAACTGTTGGTCAGAGGAAATGTGAGTTCTCTGTTTCCTACTATCACTCATGAAGTTCCCATTGGTGCATGTGCCTCATCACTTCGATTGCTTCTCACTTCCCATTCAGCCTGGTGTGCAGTTCCCATGGATACGCTCTCCTTATATGCTCACCCGTTATCTTGCCTCTAAAATTTGTGTCATGTAAATACTTTATTGTCCAATTTTTATAATATAACTTCATAAATTTATTAGTAAGTTCATTTCTAATGTGTGATAATTTGAGTAGGCTTTTACTTATAGCTTTGCAAACCATTTAAGGCACAAACTCATTGTGTGATCATGCCTTCAGTTAGCTTTGGCATTCACCACTTTGTGTAAGTGTGTAGTGATAATAACAATAATAGCTAATATTTACTGAGTACCCACCATGTGTTAATAACACTAACTATCTAAAATGCATTAAATAGCATAATCCTAATAGCACCTGTATAAAGAAGGGGCTATTATTATGTCCATTATATATGGAAACTGGAACTTAGAAAATGTTCATTACTTTCTGGAGTTCACATAGTACATGGAGGAACAGAAATAAGAGCTCAGTAAATCAGGATCTAGAATTCTTCCTATTATTCCTTTCACCTACTCGTATTTAGGATTCTGTCTTGTAGTTACTGCATCAGCTCTTGCTATTATTTTTCTTTTTTTTAATATAACACAATTTGTTTTTTTAACATATGCAATTATTTTCCATCATTTACAATACAGTAGTTACAATGACACTCCAAACAGAAAAGCAAAGTAATAAATCAAAACCCCAACTTCTATTTCATGTAATTAGACTTATACAGAAATTAGAAGGTTAAGTAACAGCTAGTTAATCACCTAATTTCACAGCTTGCTATTATTTTTCAATTCACACACACACACACACACACACACACACATCCCAAACTAGTAAAGATCATGTCTCATTCATCTGCATGTCCCCAGTGCTTTAACCTGCACCCTGGCACATATATAGACAACCTTTGATGAATGAATATATCAAGTGATTTCACACAAAAATGTAAAATTTTGGTAAGTTGTTAGGTTTTGCTTTATTTTGTTTTGTTTTGTTTTTACTATAAGATCTAATCTCTTTTTTTAGTTTTTATTTAAATTCCAGGTAGTTAACATACATGTCATATTGGTTTCAGGTGTACAATATGGGGATTCAGCACGTCCATACAACACATGGTGCTCGTCACAAGTGCAATCCTGAATCCCCATGTCCTATATAACCCATCCCTCCACTCACCTCCCCTCTAGTAACCCACACTTTGTTCTCTATAGTTAAGAGTCTTTTTCTTGGTTTGCCTCTCTCTCTCTCTCTCTCTCTCTCTCTCTCTCTCTCTCTCTCTCTCTTTTCCCTTTGCTTGTTTGTTTCATTTCTTAAATTCCACATATGAGTAAAATCATTCAGTGTTTGTCTTTCTCTGACTTGAATATATATAATGGAATATTACTTGGCCATAAAAATGAAATTTTGCCATTTACAACAACATTGATAGTGATACAGAGTAATATCCTTTATTTTGTTTTTTAGCCAAATCTGAAAATGTTAGTATTACCCATTTGCCAAAAGACTAACATGTTAATATTAAAAAACATTCCAATCTATTAACTTAATACAAAACCACTAAGGGGTGCCTTGCTGGTTCAGTTGGAAGAGCATGTGACTCTTGATCTCAGAGTCATGAGTTTAAATCCCACAGTGGGTATAGACATTACTTAAATAAATAAAACTTTATTTTTTAATATTTTTTAAGTTTATTTATTTGTTTGAGAGAGACAGACACAGTGTGAGCAGAGAAGCAGCAGAAAGGGAGAGAGAGAGAGAATCCCAAGCAGGCTCTGTGCTGCCTTGATGTGAGGTTTGAATGAACCATGAGATCATGACCTGACCAGAAACCAAGAGCCGGATGCTTAACTGACTGAGCCACCCAGGTGCCCCTAAAATTTTGTTTCAAAAAAAGAACTTTACATGAACAATATTTAGTAGCCTAGAAGTTTTTAGGTTCTTCAAAGTCAACTCCCTTTCCCCTCTCACAAATTTCTAATTCTACCAAAATCCAACTTTCTGCCTACTCTGTGCATAACCCGAGTAACCCCATGTGGCTAGAGAAAAGCAAACCAGCAGTAGGTCTCATTTTACACTTGTTTCCAATTGCCTTCAAAGGTCCCCTGATAAAGCCTGGTAAATCTTATTTCCCTAATGCATTCACTGTTCTGTTGTCATAGAAATCCATTTCACACATCTCAGATTGAACTGTAAACACCTCCTCTGCCTCATCTCAGTTCTAGACTTTACTTCCAACTTCATTAAGAAAATAGAAGCCATCAGAAGAGTACCTTCCAGGCACCTGGGTGGCTCAGTCAGTTAGCATCTGACTTTGGTTCAAGTCATGATTTCATGTTTTGAGAGTTCAAGTCCTGCACTGGGTGAGCTCAAGCCCCACTTTGGGTAAAAACATGAGCCCCACTTCATATGAGTCCTACTTCTCTCTCTCTCTCTGTGTGTGCTCCTTGCTCACTTGCACCCTCATTCTCCCTCTCAAAAAAATATATATTCCACCTGTTACCCGCATCACTTGTTCTACTCTATCCACCCTGCCTTCCTGCCTCTTAGAAACAGTGAACTACCCATGGTCCCATCAGGGGCCAACTCCTCCACCTGTACATGGTTCCCATCTGCTTTCATTTAAATTAAGGTCATGGCTTCTATAGTGACTCCTACTCTCTTCTGAATCACCAGTTTTACCCTACTGGATCAGCATCATTGTTTTCTTTTTGAAACACTTTCCTCCCTTGGCTTATAAGACATCACTCCCGGGGTGCCTGGGTGGCTCAGTCACTTGAGTGTCTGGCTTCAGCTCAGGTGATGATCTCATGGTTCCTGGGTTCGAGCCCTGCATCAGGCTCTGTGCTGACAGCTAGCTCAGAGCCTGGAGCCTGCTTCAGATTCTGTATCTCCCTCTCTCTCTGACCCTCCCCTGCTTGCACTGTCTCTCCAAAATAAATAAAAACCATAAAAATTTTTAAAAAAAAAGACATCACTCCCTTTTGGTTCCTTTTCTACTTTAGGAACTGTTATTATTCAGTCACCTTTGATGATTTTTTCTTATCTTTCACAACGCTAAATGTTGGAGTACAAGTCCTCATCTGTTCTCTACCTGTACTCATTCCTAGGTAAGCTCAAGACTATGAATTCCATATATACCTTTATAACCCCCAACCCCAATCTCTCCTCTGAACTCTTGTCTCTTCTCATAACATTTCCACTTGGATGATTAAAGGCTTCTCAAATTTAAATTCACCCCCACATCTTCTCATTCTGTCAGCAAATCCTGTTGGTGTTATCTCATCTCAACAAGTATATAATATGATGATTGCTCCTCTGCACTGCTCACTTACTAACTGGAACCACTGACATTTTGCCTAGAGATTATTAGCTTCCCAACTGGTATCCCTGCTTCTACCCTTGCTCATCTCTAGTCTGTTCTCAATAATATGACAGAGTGATATTTTAAAAACTGTAAGGCATCCCTTCCTCTTTCCTTTCCCTTTCTTTTCCTTCCTTATCTCTTCTTCCCTAAAAATTGGATTCTAGACCCATTAGGAAAAGCAGAGCAAGATAGGCATCCCCTGGATTGGGGTAGTGGTGGCGGCTCAGAGTGGGGCATCACAGCCTTGAGTGGATTAAGTAGAGTGTCCACAAGCAGAGCTCCTGTCACAGGGAGTCAGAGCCTTGAGGGAAGGAAAAACAGGGAAGGAGGACATCCATAGAGAATTGTGGGCCAGGATAGGGAATCACAGCTCAAGCAGAGTACAGAGAGGACCAGCATTAAAGAAGAGTCCACCATGGGATGTCAGAGCCCAAACAGAGTAATAAGAACACCTATGCAATATGGTAGTCCGATGTGGGGCGTCCCACAGAGAAGTGTCCTATGAAAGATGAAGGAGTTGATGTGGGCGTGGGAAACTGACAGGCATGAGGCATTAGACTCAGGACCCCAAACAGGGAGAAGAACTTCACAAGGGAGGCCAGGGCTTATCAGAATCCAAGTGAGGAAGGAAGGAGATCCATACTATTACTGTCTGGACACTAGAGTGTTTATACAGGCAAGTGACCAAGTTGAAGAAGTCAAGACCTAAGCAAGATGAGGAAGATGTCCAAGCACAGGGGCAGCTCAACAAGAGGAAATAAGCATCTAAGTAGAAGATATAGCCATGCAGAGAGGCAGCTGAATGTGGGTGCCCAGGCCCAAGCAGGACCAGGACCTACATAAATGGGGCAGGTAGGCATGACATATTGGAACTCCAAGGAAATAACAAGAGCATCCACTAGAGAGGGTACAACAGCAGCATTAGGAATCTAGATACCAACAGGGAGCTGGTCAAACAAGTAAATATATTTAGGGTGATGGAAGCAAATGTTCTTACTTTTGAGTTACAAATACAGACAGAAAAGAAATAGAATACGATAGGAATTAACATTGATGTGAACTCATGGTTTTCAATATATAAAGATAAATAAATATAAATAGATATATATGTGGTCGTGTGTATATGTGTGTGTGTGTAGCTAAATTTTTAAAAATTAAATAATAAACTGCTTACAAGGAACAAGTCAAAAACATAAGGGCATAGAACTGGTAGAGTCACTCTGAAAAACAGTATGGAGTTTCCTCAAAAAACTAAAAATAAAACTACCCTACAACCCAGCAATTGCACTACTAGTTATTTATCCAAAGGACCAAAAAAAAAATAATGACTCAAATAGGCATATGCAACCCAATGTTTATAGCAGCCCTATCAACAATAGCCAAATTATGGAAAAAGCCCAGTGCCCATCGACTGATGAATGGATAAAGATGTGGTATAGATATAGAATGGAATACTATTCAGCAATCAAAAAGAATGCAATCTTGCCATTGGCAACAACATGGATGGAACTAGAGTGTATTATACTAAGTGAAATAAGTCAGTCAGAGAAAGACAGATATCATATGATTTCTGTCATATGTGGAACTTAAGAAACAAAACAGATGAACATAGGGGAAGGGAAGCAAAAATAAGATAAAAACAGAGGGAGACAAAACATAAGAGACTCTTAAATACAGAGAACAAACTGTGGGTTGCTGGCAGGGTATTGGGTGGGGTCATGGGCTAAACAGGTGAGGGGCATTCCAGAGGGCACTTGTTGGGATGAGCACTAGGCATCCCAACAAGTGTCCTCATTATTACACTATGTGTTAATTTGGATTTAAATTAAAGAAACACACATAAGGGTTGAAAAATTGAAAGTAAAATTATCAAAAAAGATATATCTTCAAAATTAAACTAAAGAGGAAATGAAGAGCTAAATTTTGAAGACCTTTATATGATACACTAAGAACTCTGGATAAGCACCATGATGGTTGGGGAGTAAGAGATGCAATCTAGTTCATGAGCAAGACCGTTTCGTGGGTGAGAAATTCAGTCAGGATGGCAATTAGGTAACTCAAAGAGCGCTAAACCTGAGATAATAACCATGGCACTTTAATGAAAGGAGTGCAGCTCACTCAACTGTGAAGTTAGAGTCTGGTTTTTTGGGGTTTTTTTTTTTTTTTTTTGTCTGAAGAAGGCCAGTTGACCATTCATGAAATCTAGCACAAGGTGGCATTTGCTTGGTAAATTTACCAAACCCAGAATCTATCCATTTCTCAGAAACAGTATCTTGGAGTTTATCAGACACAGGAAAAATTACTCTGACAAAGCTCACAAAATGCTAGTTTACAAAACCAACTTAATATCTAGTGAGAGAGAAAAAAACCCAAACACTTATGGGTCAGGCTGAACAGCCTGTTGTCTCCCTGTACCTACATTACGAGCCATACCAGAAGACGACCTAATGAACTTGGAAGCTATGTGTTTTTCCTCTGCTCCCTTGCCTCTATCTGCATTTTCTGCCCTTCTTTGCCTTGCACTGTGTCCAGAGAGCCCAGCCCCAGTGGCCTGCATACACACCCCTACCCTCTTTGCCAGAGGCTCCAGTTTGGGTTCAGCTATTGAGAGGCACCAGCAGGAAATTGGAGGGTGGGAAAAGAAAAAGCTGGGATGTTTCTTCCCTGCTCTCTCCTTGCTGGTTCCACTTCTCTTGGCAGGGCCCTCACCTCTCAAGACCACTGGGATTCTCATCATCTACGCTCCAACTCCACTGACTGGGCCGTGGGCCCGGAAACACCACTTCCTCTCCCTTGTGTCTTCAGCCTCCAGATAGGTAATAGTTTCCAGTTGTTGCTAGTCTCTGTGGACCACCTCAGGATCCACTGTTTATTCCCTCAACCTGACCGCACGTCTGTAAGTCTCTTCGTTAGAATTATCTGGGCTGACGGGTCTGGCAGTTTGAGTGAGTAATAAGACAGTGTGTGTGAAACACCAAACATTTTCATTTTCTACTTAGGGTGACCAATCATCTCAGCTTGCACAGGACTGAGGTGCGATTTAGGATCTTCTGTTTTTCTGTCAGGAGGAGTTGACCAGTCTAATCCTACCTAACTTTGGCATAGCTGTTTACCACACCTATATGGCTACTTATTTAATTTTTTTCTTGAAATTCGTTCATGGATTACTTACTTTTAGAACAAACTTTAAATCACTTTCTAAAATGGAACACTAATATAACTTTCCTTTGATGGTTCAACAAAACATATTATAGAAACAAAAATAAATGGAAACTAAGCAATAATATTAAATTTAACTAGAAGTTATTGTTTGCAAAGGGACCTGAGTGCAAGTCCTGTTCTCTCTATGCTTAAAAGGGGGATTGGTGTCAAAGGAATTAAAGACATACTGGCCCCAAAACTAAACTTTCTGCTTAGTGTATCAGGGTGTCTCATAGAAAACTGTAAGTGGGTAACGTTTTCACCTTATGAGGCTATGTTGTTTAAGGACGTGAGTGTATTACCTACATCATCTTGTCTATGCCCTATGGTACGTGCTTTATCCCTAAGGAAAAATGGTAGTGGATAGTCGATAGTCAAACACCTAACAAAATCAGGTTCTACCACTCTGCTGTCCCAACATCCACAGTAGATGTAACCAACAAACCAGGTGCTTACATTGGCCTGACATTACCCTCTTTACCCTGGATGGTGCTGGGATCGACATTATCACCAGGTGCTTCTGACTTTATTCCAATGATTCCAAGCCCTATTCTAATGGACAAACTTTTTTCTTTGAATACAGCAATCCTTTTATCAGGAAATAACCAGAGTCAGATTGCCTGGTCAGCTCAGTTGTCAGAACGTGCGACCCTTGATCTCAGGATCATGAGTTCAGGCCCCACATTGGGTGTAGAGATTATTTAAAAATAAAATATATTTTTTTAAAAAAGGAAATAGCCAAAGCTATTTGTCCTAAACCAGGGACAATTTGGTCTCTGTAAAGTTATTTTGTCAATCTCTAATCTACTATGTGTTTATTACACATTTTAAGTCTTAAAATACAATCTTATTTCTTTACATTTTATGTTTTTAGAAGCTCAGTTACTATTATATCTGTGTCCTACCTGTAAATGCAAAATACCTGGGCAACTTGTTGAAGTGGGAGTCAGTAGGCATATGTGTAGTGACCAGATCTAGTCATAGATCTAATTATAGAAGAGATGACATTAGAGCTCAGGCTACAAAGATTAATTTGCTTTCTTTATATGGAAAGGGAGCCAAGTTAATCTTAGGCAGAAGGAACAGCATGTGCAAAGGCACAGAATAATGAAAAATAAAATATATGCAGGGATTGAAAGTAGTTAAATATGGCCCAGGCATGGACTATCAGAGGACACTGCAGCAGTAAGAGAATGCAAAATTCATATACTAGTAATTAGTACGGCAGATAGGTAGAAGACATCAGGATTTGGAGTCAGCTTTGTGCTGCTATCTCAGCTTCAGAATTACTCTCTGTATGACCCTCGGCAAATTCTTAACATTATTAGCCCCCGCGTCCTCACCTGAAAAATTCTATTTCATAGAAGTATTATGAGGATTAATGAAACAATATCCTTAGACCAGTGGTTTTTCAACTATGGGTAGTTCACCCCCCTAGAGACATTTAGTAATGTCTGAAGATATTTTTGAATATCACAATTAGGCGAGGATAAGAGACTGCTACCAACATTTAGTAGATAAAGAACAAAACTGCTGCTTACTATCCTACAATGCACAGGACAGCCTCCCACAACAGAGGCTTCTGTGGACTAATAATACATTAGTATATTAGTATATTAATAACATATATATTAATACAATAATATATTAATGCTGAGGCTGAGAAACCCTGGCTTAACCTAATACCTAGCTGACAGTATGCAGTCAATGCATACTGGAATGAGAAAAAAGGAGGAGGAGGAGGAGAAGGCATGATGTTGTACAAAGGAGCTGAGTTCACTGAAGCTAATTTCTTGTTAGGTGAGTACCAGACCATCAGGACCCACTGTCATCAAACGCACCCCTGGTCCCAGCCACTAGCTGTCTTTCTATATGGACAATAATAGGGTAACTAATAAGAATTATAGACTGGAGGGCCCTGGAAGTGTACTCAAACACGTGATCACAACAAAATTTCATAAAACAGGGAGACTGACCAAACCTCCCTACAACTCTGACACATGGCCAGCATCTTCCGTCCAATGGGCAACTATCTCAGGCCCAAGAACAACAAATGGCAAGACTCAGTAACCAAGGTTGGCGGTTCCTTCCGTCCACTAGCTTTGAAATAGTGAATCATCAGAACTCAGGGCTAATAGACCAGGTGTGTATTTAAAAGGGACCTCGGCACACTATTTTAACAGGTCTTGCATGTAAAACCTGGGAAACCGAAAGCCTTCTGATAATCCTTCAATCCAGACGATGGCGTGGCAAAGCCAAGAATGGCCGGGGACAGGAGCAGAAGATGCCCTGAGAAGTGTATAGTCTCAGTGATAGTGAAGCCTTTTTCAAGCGAGGCATCAGCTAACCACACTTTGGCAGAACAAAATACAGAAGCAAGACTCTGCCAACAGAGGGGGGAACCACAAACCAGAGAGCAATCTGCGTGTATACATGATGTGGAAAGAACTGCTTGTCGGATGCTGGTTTTTCTTGGCCACAACACACATGCGGTGGGATCATCTTCAAATTATGGAGGACAGTTTGATTCTTGACTACCCAGGCATGCCAGGAAGCAATGAAGGATAATGCCCTATATTGACAAGTTAATGTCTCAGCAGGGAAGACCAACCAGGAAGTGTGTCATTTAGGGTGCTGCCTATACTTCCAGCATCAAGTCACACAATGCCTTTGTTTGAACTGACATCTCAGGATAATGGATAAATGCTGAGGCTCTGGAGTCAGACAGAACTGGGTTTGAATACTAGCTCCACAATCTGCTGACTATGCAATCTAGGAAAAGCTATTTAACTTCTCCAAATACCCATTTCTTCAGTGGTGATAATGGCAATAATGGCAACTGGGGATGATAATAAAGGCAACTTTGTGGAGTTTTAGTGAGCACTAGCTGTAACACGTCAGGTAGAATTTCCACCGTCCCCTCTAGCAGAGTAACTCTTCAGTCAATACAAGCCACTTCCCTTTTCTTCACATATCATCTCCTGTGTTTCAGCACAAAGGACATGGGTCCTGTCAGTCATATCATATGATGACAGTGTTAAGTTGGGGTCCAGGGGTCCACATACACACCAAATATAGAAATGTAAACAAAAACTGACCGGGGAATCTGTTCGTGACACTTCTTAGATGTGGACCCAGCCTTTCTTCAGTTTTGATCTATCTCTTCAAATGGCTTTTCTTTTTCTCATCAATATTGCCACCATTTGGGAAAGAAAAAATATTTCCTTTGAATAATTTCTTCCCAACACACTTTTCTTTCTTTGCTGTGATACCTGCCAACCACCGTAGCAACTGTCAGGTAGTGTCAAGAACAGAAGCTCCCTGGGGGACGTTGGCCATCAGTCACCGCCATCATTCAACCTCAGGAACTGTAATGAGAAAACAAAACCATCTTTTCCTGAAATTCAGAAGAAGCTACGCAATTGCAACCACCACACATTAGGACATAAATGCCTCGTGCTCATTTTGACAGCACTTACACTAAAATTGGAAGGATACAGAGATTAACATGGCCCCTGCACAAGAACATAATTTGTCCCTGAAACAAATACTTCATAAAATATAAGTGAGTTTCATAGATAAAGGCAAAGTAGTAATGGGTTAGAATACTGGAATGAGAAAAAAGAAGGAAAGAAGTGCAGACTTAATTAAATTGACATTTGCCATTATTGTTTTGTGACTGGGACTGTATCAGTCTTTACTAGGAAGTGGAACGTGATGAGAAATGTCAAAAATGTTAACATTTTTTGAGGGCTTACTATGTGCAGGCACCATTTTAAGTCTTTTATACACATATGGTTTTATACAGAAGACAGAAATGATGGCACCCTCATTTTACAAGATGAAGAAAAGGAGAGCTGAAGTACCAAGACTGCACAGCTAGGAAGGGGCAGATCTGGGGTAAACTCCAAGCAGAATGAATCCAGAGGCTTCTCTTTCAACACCTACACTTTAATGCTTTTAAATTAAAGGAAGGAATAGTGTCTATCGCACACCATTTAAAACCTAGACAATAACCCATTTCACAAAGTAACATTATGAAATGAAACAATTACTCTCATAATGTAACAATTTTAATGGTTTTGCTTTCAGCCAAAGATTAATGCTGTATTTTAAGCAGAGGAAAGAGAATTTTTTAATTTTAAAATTGGACAGCCCACAAAATATTCAGAATTTGGTGATTGTTCTTAATGAGTTTCTTTTCTTCCAAGAGTGTAATATTTTTACCAAAAAGGAAGATGATATTTTCTCCAAGTACTCTAACAACTATAAAGGGCTGTCTTAGATTTTTCTAATTTTTCATAGCCTTATTCTGTTTAATTCACAAATTTCCCCTTGCCTCCCCTTCAGTGAATAAACCATACAATCTTTTTCTAATTGGCTCACAAGCACCATCTAGTGAAGAAGCAGAATAATTACAGAACAGTTCCTGCAGATTATCATAATTTAATCTGTACTAATTAAGCCTAAATGAGCACCATTTTACCATTGTTCTAAAACAGAATGAGATTTGTTAAATGCAAATATTATGGCTAAGGTTAAAATGTTATGTAATGTTATGTATTTTGGGGTGCCTGGGTGGCTCAGTCAGTTAAGCTGACTCTTGGTTTGGGCTCGGGTCATGATCTCCTGATTCATGGGTCTGAAACCCTGCATCAGGCTCCACACTGACTGTGTGGAACCTGCTTGGGATTCTCTCTTTCTCTCTTTCCCATTCAGGGCACCTGCCCTGCTTGTGTTCTCACTCTCAAAATAAATAAATAAACTTTTTAAAATATTATGTATTTCAAATTCTATTGTTTTTTTTAATTTTCAGAAAATGAGAATCAGCTTGCTTTCTATTTCCAACCCCCATTGGCCTTCCTATGACCAATGACTATGGGTCCTCAGACAGCATAAAGTGACACATTTCACTGCAGCAATACCCCAGGGTGGTTCTGACATTTCGTTTTCTGTATCTGTCCATGCATTACTTTTCTTCCTCGTCTTTTCATTATCACACTAAAATAATTTTTTAAACATATTCACCTAACCATTTATCAAGGACAATCTCTGCCCTCAAGAAATTCACTGTCCAGCAGATGTAGACATTAGGGACATAAAGTATTACAGGTGTTGTGACAGTATAGTGGAGAGTAGAATTCGTTCGAATCAAAAGGGCCAGAAAAAACTGGTACCATTTTGTAATTTCATCAGATGGAGCACATCTTTATTCTATAGTAGGAACTCTCTTAGTTAATCTTTAACCAACACCAGATTAACCAAAGCTCTCTACTATGTCTATAAAATACGTTGACTTACACCTACTGCTTCACCTACACTTAGGCTAGAAAACTACCCTAAAATGTTCATGAATTAGTGTTCCTACCAGCTGAGTTCAATGCTTAACAAGAGGCAATTGGATTTTGTTCCCCAATACATCTATGCCAGTTTTACTTGTAGTTACACAATATTAATTACACAATTTCAATAAATACTACATCAATTGATCAAATATAAGTTCACAAATTGGCATTGAATAAGGTGGGAGTGAGACAAATATAGAAGATTGGGGAGAAACCATAAAAATCTAGAATGATTCTGCATTCAAACTGGTGTGAAGGTATTTTTAAATTCTTGCTCTAATTAAAAAAAAAAAAAAGAAACCTGGAAGTCTTAGCTGATGCTTATGGGTATGTTTTATTCAAGAAAGACAACACAGCATTTCTAGGATCTCAAACTTTAAATTTCTTTTTAATGTTTTACTTTATTTTTGAGAGAGAGAGAGAAAGAGAGAGAGAGAGAGAGAGAGAGAGAGAGAGAGAGAGCGTGAGCAGGGGAAGATCTGAGAGAGAGGGAGACACAGAATCTGAAGACAGGCTCCAGGCTCTGAGCTAGCTGTCAGCACAGAGCCCAAGGCAGGGCTCAAACCTACAAACTGTGAGATCATGACCTGAGCCGAAATCAGATACTTAACCAACTGAGCCACTCGGGTGCCCCAGGATCTCAAACTTCAAAAAGGAGTGAACAACAGGGCACCTGGGTGGCTCAGTCAGTTAAGTATCTGACTTTGGTTCAGATCATGATCTCACAGTTCATGAGTTCAATCCCTGTATTAGGCTATGCTGACAGCTCTGAGCCTGGAGCCCACTTTGAATTCTGTGTCTCCCTCTCTCTTGGCCCCTCCCCTACTCTCTCTCTCTCTCTCTCTTTCTCTCTCAAAAATAAATGACACTAAAAAAAATTAAAATGGAGTGAACAAAAGGTGATAAAAGGATTCATTACCAAGGGCAATATTAAAAAGTGGCATAGAGGTATAAGAATAATGCTAAAGCAAGTGAAAGTACAAAGTGAACTCAAGATTGTGGGGAAATAGAACAATAAACTGGGCTCTTTAAGTTGTATTTTGAGAAAAACGAGAGCATGAGAGACATAAGTTTTCAGACCTTCGTAAATGATGCTATAATAAAAAGGAACAGAGAGAAGATTAATTTCTTCAAATGCTATTTTCCTTTCTTCTTTGTAAAAAGTAGAGCAAACTCTAGCCGGGAAACGCAGAAGAGCAGACTTAATAAAGAACCTCCTACCTCTTCTAAAATGTGTCCAAATGAGACCTGTACATACTATTTCCAAGTATAATTTCAGGATATGCCTTGACACTGCTAAATCTGTGGTCAGCCATCTTTGAGAGACCAAGACAAACAAGAGAAATGCTGTAAGATTGACCTTCCAAACATGGCAAGAGGTAGATATTGTAAACAATGGACTGGAAATATGCGGATCACCCTCAACTACATTCTAGAACAAATTATTAAAATCAGAGACTATGAACATTTTAAAAGGGAACAGTGTGTAATGTGAATCATGATTAGGTCATAGGAAACAAGTCCTACCAGAGCTAACTCTTTTCTGGTTTTGTACATTTATTAGGTTAGTCAGTTCCTTGTTTCTGTGTATTTTTAGAAGAAATTTGAAAAGACTTTTAAAGATACCTTCCTGGACAAAAAAGTGAAGAAATGTGGATACAACAGATTTATTGTTATTTGTACCTAAATTGTCTCGATAATCAGATTGGTGTCAGACTTGGAGAAGAGTCTGTACATGTGTCATTCGGTTTCACCCTCTGCTCTGTGAAATAAGGGAATTATTTTCTCAGTGAATTCGATGAAAAAATTGATGGCATACAGGTAAATAATACAAAGTTAGAAGCAACAGTCAACCCACTGGATGGCAGGCTTCTGGCTCTTGATCCCAAAGAAAAGAAAATGGACCCAAATGAATCAAGTTAGAAAAAAAATACAGAGTACTAATGGGAGAGAAATTAATTATCGGGAGCATGTTAAAGAGTTAAGGATTTTCGTTAAGTTCAATATAAGAACAAGAAGCATCAAGGAGATGATGGGCTCATAGACTATGTTAATTACAGCAGAAGTATACTAGAGAGGAGCTATTTTCTGCAGTGGCTGGTCCATGGTGTCAAATATTATGATGTGGCCAAGAAAATGAGTTCTGAGATTTACATTGAGTGATAAGGAGGTCAATACTGACTTTCAAGAGAGTGATTTCAGCTAAATAATTAGGGGAGGAGCCAAAAACAAAGAGTTCTGACAATTGAAAAGGGTGTGAGCAAAAGTAAACTACCAATTTGACAGCTTTGATTGGTAAAAAAAAAACAAAAAGAGCTCGTCAATAGAGAAGAGAGAAGATAAACTAATGTTGGATTAATGTTAAGTTCTCTGGTTTTAGAAAACCTTGATAATTTTACACAATTTAGAGCAAAAAAACAAAACTATAATTAAAACTGAACAGTCTCCTTAGTCTCCTTAGATTATACAGTTTCAGCTGTGCTCTGCCTCTAATAATCAATACATTTTTACATTTTATTTTAGTTTTACATTTATCATGTAAACAAATATAGAAAGACTAGCTTTGGGGTAATACAGACAGAAAAATGTGGTTTATTATCACAATTTTTTCATCGAATTAACTGAGAAAATAATTCCCTTATTTCATAGAGCATAGGATGAAACTGAATGATGCATGTGCAGACTCTTCTCCAAGTCTGATGTCAACCTGGTTTGATCAGAATTATTGGGCTCATAAAAAGAAGGACTCTAATCTGTGAGGAACTGCAGAATGAAACACAGTTTTCTGCAGAAACTGAATCAGCTCTGCTCTAAAGAACTAACCTCTGTAGGAACATGGAGCAACAGAAGTCAAGAAAGTTCTCAGGTAATCGCAAAGAGGAAGACAGGAAATAGAGGCAGGATGGAGATAGTGCCTAAACCAGTCTAGACTACAAGCTTCATAACTTTCTAGAAAGGAAGGAGTGGTAGTTAATACCAGAACCATGATGTGTTTTTGTAGTTGAATTATTTGTAGCTTGTAGTGTGGATACATTTTCTTAAATACATAAGGTCTACGGCTACACTATTAAAAAAAGAAAAAAAGGAAGAAAAGGAAAATTCAAGAGCAGCCTGTACTTAGAAACAAGTAGTCCATATCCTAGGAGCAAAGCAGAGGATCCTCCTCATGGCACCACACCAAAATGACAGATTCCGTATTTCTGAAAGGTGAAGAAGTCTTCTGGAGAAATCGACTGCCAAACACATGCCTGAAATTAAGCGAATGTCAAATTGGTACATTAAACTGTACTTCCTTGCTTGTTTAGCATCTCAAAGAGCTCACAATTTACAAGTAGTTCTCAACTTACCAAGAAGCTGTTTTCTAAAAGTTAGTTGGCAAATCAGTTGTATGACAGCATAGCATTGTGGTTCTGAGTAGAGCCAGACTTCCCAGTTCAAACCCTGACCCTACCACCTACTTAATTCACTGACTCTGAGCCTCTACATCTGTAAAATGGGACACCTACTCAAAAACTTGTTCTTTTGTCATTAATGAGTTATCACATTGAAAGTTTTTACAGCCATTCCTGGCATATAGTGGGTATTCAAAATGGTAGCTATTATTATAATTAGCATGTTGATGGGAATAGGAACACAGTAAGTATTTCCCGGAAGAGGAAGATCATAGGCTATGGAAAAGGTCACCAAGGATTTGGTAAATGTATAGACAGACCTCTCTAAATGCATAAGAAAGGACTTCTCTAGGGGCACCACGGTGGCTCAGTGGGTTAGGCGTCCAACACCAGCTCAGGTCATGATCTCACAGTCCGTGAGCCCAAACCCACATCAGGCTCTGTGCTCAGAGCCTGGAGCCTGCTTCAGATTCTGTGTCTCCCTCTCTCTCTGCTCCTCTTCCACTCATGCTCTATCTCTCAAAAATGAATTAATGTTTAAAAAATTATTTTTTAAAAAGAGAAGGCTTCTGTCTAGGTGGTTAACAGGACACATTTAAATTCCAAACAGCACACAAAGTAAAAAATAATAATAATAATAACTAATTAAAATGCTGAATTACATTTTAAAATTCAATGGCCAGAAGACAGTGGGAAATGCTGTAGATCTTTTCTTCTTGGAGCTTTACAGTGAATGTCATCAGTCCTTGTGATTAAAAAGAGGAAGATATCATCGAATTTGGTTTAATCCAGCATTGCCTAAACTTTTGTGACCACAGAAACCATTTTTTTCTTACCTGCCATTATTGCCACATTTTGAGAGATGCTTCTCCAGGTCAATTACTTTCCCAGATATTCTAAATTGAAGAATAAACAGCAATTATCCCTAAGGTAATAAACGTGGAAGGTTTTGATTTCACAACCCTCTGAGGATTATAAAAACACTCTTCATAAATTGAATAGTGGCTAAATCATGATTGCCATTCTTGCTCAAACTGTTCAAAGTGAGAATTGCAATTTTAAAATAAAATCTAAAGTTCCAACACCTTCTTTTTTTCTTGTTAGTAAACCTACTATAAATAACTTTCTGTTTAATTATTACATACTTTAATGAAGTTAGATGTGAGAACTGCAAAGTGTACTGAAGCATTAGTTCTGACTTACTGTGGTGATTATTTTGCAGTGTTTACAATACTATATTGTACACCTGAAAATAATATAATGTCACTTATACCTCAATTAAAATAAAGCATTACACTTCTTCCTCAATAATCCAAAATTGCTTAATTATAAAATAAAGAGAAGCTTTTAACTATTATTGCATGGAAAAACAGGAATACTATTTATGGCAGCCCAGGGGCGTTTTTACAACACATGCTAGTACTCATGTTAACTCTTACTGATTTTCTTATTTCTGGGAATATTTTTATCCGGGGTAAGAACTTAAACAGATAAGGCATCGTAAGGGAGCCCACAATGTTCTAGTAAGCCTTAGCTTCAGCATAGCACCCTTAATTTTTTAATTCCCTTTCTTGAAACGTCTCGTAGCACTTTTAGAATGCCATGTGCCTTCTTTCTTGCCTAAAATAGTACTAATAAATCCAGTCCAGGTACAAATGTCTAAAGTAAGAAAGGAAAAGAGAATTCAGTTGTTCAGAATCTCAGTTCACCCAGTCATTCATTTCTTTCCTTAACAAATAGGTATTGAATACATTCCATTTGTCAGAGTATATTCTAAATATTGAGAATATTCCAGTGGGCAAAAATAATCATGATCTCTATCTCCTTAGAGATTATAGTTGCAGGTGATATAACTACAGCATAATTACATATAAAAAAGGTTGAATTGAAATTGCTCTGAAGAGAATTATTGTGTTCTCTTACTGGGTACTCTGAGCACCTGTAATAGAAGAATAGATTCACTGGGGGGGGGGGGGGGGTTCTGGAACACTTCCCTAAGAAACTGTTAATGGAGTCAAGAGCTGAAGGAAGAGAAGTAGTTAATTGGCTGACAAAATAAGGGGGAAGACTCGCAGGGAGATAGACTTGTGTGAGCGGGACCCCTGGCAAACTAGAGCCAGTTCCTCTCTGCCTCCTCCAAGGAGAGCCAAAGGAACAAACTAATCCTGGCTCCATGGTGATTGACAGAGGATAATGTTTCACGTTCATCCTTGGAGATGGGAATTCTTAGCTTAGAAGAAAGAAATCATTCTTTAAATAATATTGAACTCTCACGTATCAGAACAGACTGAAGAATGATTTTCTGGGGTAAATGGGGTGTCTCCCAACTCATGCTACCTAAAACAGTGACCACCCATACTCAAATGAGAAAAGGGGAAGTGGAGACAATGAAAAATAATAAGAAGGAATTTAAGGAAGGAGTAAAAGAAGGCATAGTCAGAGCTAAGTCAATGCATAGGTTTTTCTAAAAAAAAAAAAGAAAGAAAGAAAAAGAAAAGAAAAAACAAGTTTGTTATTAATGCTTTATCATAGCTGTTTCAATCTTCCATTGTTTTACAACCAACCACCCCCAGACAACAATCTGTTATTCCATGGAATTCTGTTTATGAGGAATTCTGGCAAGGCTCAGCTGGTGATTCTCCTGTTCCATGGACACTGCTCATGCAGCTGTCTTCCGTTGGTAAATCCATGACAGCTCTAATCCTCCACGCCTCTTTCCAGATTGCTTCTCATGACTCAGCCCAAGGTTCCTTATAATATGGCAACAAGCCATCAAGAAGGAACTTTCCAAAAGGCCAAACCGCAATGCATAAGCTCTTATCAAGCCTCTGTCTGCACGTCACTTGCTGATGCCTGTTGGCCAAAGCAAATCCCATGGAAAGCCCAGAGTCAATAAGGATTGATTCACACGTGCAAGAATAAGAGGTCTTAGAATTTCTAAAAATGGTGTCAATCGTTCTCTGTATGTGTGCCTATACTATAACCAAAACATCATTAAAATTTTTAGGCTTCTCCTTTTATCCTACCGGTAAACATTCTCTCCACGATCCCACACTGTATGCAAAAAAAAAAAAAAAAAAAAAAAGATGGGTTTTACAAGTGTTTTAATCCCCCCTAGCACTAAAGTGTGCTCTTTGGAAAAGCATTAAAATATATGAAAGAATCATTAACTGAATTCATCATTTAATCTATTTGTAAAGATGGTGAAATATGAGTCATCTAATGTTGATATTTCTTGGGAGAAATGGTTGAAATTATTAAATGAGACCTTTGGTCACCTGAAATTTCAGTTACATATGCCATTCCAATTCCTTAGCACCATTAATAATCCCAAGTCAGTTAAATGAGCATCATGACGTGTGGTGAGGGGACTGTACCAGTGCGGTTTCATTCAGGGAAGCAGAACCACTCTGAGCGATAGGAAAGAAGAGACGGGAGCAGACAACTTTCCACAATTGGGGATGCCATTGGCTCTGTTTCTGGCCATGGGCCCAAAGTGACTATCAGTGAGCAGGGTTGACATCCCAACATGAAGTTGGGGAGAGTGAGGACAAACTGGAACCCTCGTCTGTCTCACACTTAACACGGGTGACCTGCAGAAGCCAGTGTGCTTGAGCCAAGACCATGTACATGGGCTTTGCCCAGACAGGTGAGAAGCTGAAGGAATCCAAAAGGAGTGAGAGGAGCTGGAGTCCCAGCTGGCGTGCAAGGTCAACAAGTGGACCTGGGGAGCAGTCACGCGGTGCGGCAGCGGTGCTCAGCGCCCCGAACAAGCTGCCTGGTCTCATCGTCCAAAGTTCACACGATTTCTCTTGGGGCTAACCTAGAATCAGACAAGGAAGGGAATTCTAGGCACTGTACTTCCAGATTAGCTAAATTGACACAAAACCACACTAATTATGGTTACCACCCATCAGAAACAGGGTTGCTTTTTGCCTGATAGACTCATCTTCTGAGATCAACCCAAAAGGCAAAGAAAGCCACAGACCTTGGGAAAAGGTTCTAGTATTCATACTACTGAATTACCACTGCCCAGTTGCAACTGACTCAATAATTTCTTGGTAAGTTGAGCCTTCTCTAATGTAAATAGAGTTCCTCTTTCACTAGTGCTCTGACAAAGATTGTGAAAAATACAAGCAATGTTATTTTTTATTTTGAGAGCAGCATGGGGAAAGAGACACTAGTCAGTAGCAAAATTGGCAAATGAATATTGAAAGGCAGTAGAAAGAAAAAAATAATAATTTTCCTCACAATAACCTGGAAAATTACAGTCCTCTAGCAAAAGAGTTTTATTTAAAACATTAATAACTATGAATTTAAATCTTTATTGTGTTAAATATTTGAAGAGATTACTTTCTTTGAAATGTCTTGATTCAGTGGATTTTCACATGCTATCTCCTTCATTCAAAATACTTGTTCCGGGGCTCCTGCATGACTCAGTCGGTTAAGCATCCGACTCTTGGTTTTGGCTCAGGTCATAATCTCAAAGTTTCATGAGTTCGATCCCAGCATCTGGCTATGGGCTGGCAGCAGAGAGCCTGCTTGGGATTCTCTCTCTCACTCAGTCTCTCTGCATCCCTCCCCCAACTTATGCTATCTCTGTCTCTTTCAAAATAAATAAACTTTAAAATTCTGTTCCTTCCTTATGTACCTATCTCTTATTTATCTTGCAGAACATTTCTCTGCAAAAGTGACCCAGAATTCCCTACTCTTACCAGGCAACGATAATCATTCTCTTCTATGAGGTACCCGCATAACTTGCAAATTATTTAATTTTTGCACTTCCATCAAATTAGAATTTTATCATTCTTCTATGCATCCCATACTTCACTGCAAGGGACCATGCCACATGTTTCTGCTAATTAGGAACACACATGGCACACAATAAATAATACGCTCGTCATCGCCATTTGATCATATATTTTATAGAGAGGAAACCCAGCCAAAGCAACAGTGGAAGGAACAGAAATAAAACGATTTCAAGCATAAGCAATTCTTGAAATCTAGAAAATGTCATTAGTGCTACCATTAACTATTTTTTAATTTTTTTTAATATTTATTCATTTTTGAGAGAGTGTGAATGGGGGAGGGGCAGAGAAAGAGCGAGACACAGAATCTGAAGCAGGCTCCAGGCTCTGAATTTTCAGCACAGAGCCCAACATGGGGCTGGCACCCAGGGGCCGTGAGATCATGACCTGAGCTGAAGTTGGACGCTTAACCAACTGAGCTTCCCAGGTGCCCCGTACCATTACTATTTTGATTGCTTCTTTCAGTTTGAATTGCAACTGCTTACTCCACATCCCTTCCAAAAATCTCATGCCAGTGATCTCTGAGTCTTCCTTCCTTGACATCCGCTCCTTCCACTTGGAATCTAAAAGAACTCCTGTAATTTGGGTTTCACCCATCTTGTGAATGCTCCCGTGGTCTCTCTTCTCAGGGGCTTTTCCTCCCCATCTCCCCCTGGCTGAGCACTTCACTTCCTCTCACCCTCTGTTCCATCTGGACAAATCCTCTAGTCCCCCAGATTCTGGCACATTGGGAACACCTATTAGGCAAAGCTCTGCCCAGTCGCCCCATGCTGTCCCTTGCAGTCTATTCTAATTTATTATTCAAGTGGTGGCGTGAAAATATTAAACCATGGCACCTTTGAATGTGTTTGTTATCTTCTTTGTTCCAGTTTGCTCAATTTCCTTTATTTTCATGGGGGGGCAAGAAAATATTATTCCAGAGGAGCAAAAAGCTTATGCATAAAACAGGAATCATGACATTTATTGAAATGACCATGGACTTGTGATTTAAGGGGAAAACAATCCCACAGTTAATTGGCAGAAGACACCGTGCTTGTTCCATCTGCCACAGCATAATTAGGGGAACGTTGTGCTGTTTTGTGCTCCAACTTCCCCGGTGAAAATAACAATTAATAACATACACAGAAATTGTTATTTTTTAAAGAAAATATTTCATCAGTACAAAAAAAATAGAAGGGTTATAAATGCTAACCTGTGTTCTTTTAAAAGACGATAATTACAAGAGCTGTTTTTGACCTGTCTTTGTTTCAATCGTGCTCCAACTATGAATGACTGGTTCAACCTTTAGCTATCGATTTAGTACCAAAGTGCTGCTCATAAAATAATAGACATCAGATGAGAGAGCACTTTACAGAGGACCAAGTGAAAACCTCTCCCCAAACAACTCAATGTCTGAATTTTTAAAAGTAAAGGTCTCTGACGCTCACATTCAGTTAGTCTCATGAGAATAATTAAATGGCTCCTCAGAATTTCTTTGTTTGACGTATTTGAAACAATTCATTTTCCATTACTTAAGTAGAGCACCTACTACTTTCTTTGTGGAAATAACACTAACATTCAAAGGCTAAAAGCCGCACTCCAAATAGAAATCACAGTAGGAGAAATTTGCCAAAATATGTTGAGATGATCATATCATCCACCCTTGTGTATTTCTTCTGTCCCATTCCATATTGCTTGAAAATATCCTATAACCTCTTTTATTTCATTTAGACCGAAGAGGAAATTAGAGAATGTCAATGTAAAGATATTAGTAACCAAGACAGGGCAGGAGGAATAACACTTCAGAGGATGCCAGACTGGATGGATGAAGACCAAGACCCATCCCACTCCATTCAAACCTCACTGTAAGTCACCTTGCTCTCCACCCCACTTTGCCTCTGAATGAAGACACGTCCCCAGGAGTAGGAGGAGACAGAAACACCCTGAATTAAGGTCAAGTTTCCATCATCAGGGAAAATAGGAATTTAATAAAAGAATTCAGGGGGTACCTGGGTGACTCAGTTGGTTAAGGATCCTACTTTGGTTCAGGTCATGATCTCGTGTTCATGAGTTCAAGCCCTGTGTCAGACTCTGTGCTGACAGCTCAGAGCCTGGAGCCTGCTGCTGATTCTGTGTCTCCATCTCTCTCTGACCCTCCCGTGCTCATGCTCTGTTTGTCTGTCTCTCTCTCTTAAAAATAAAAATAAACAGGGGCACCTGGGCGGTCGGTTAAGTGTCCAACTTCAGCCTGGGTCATGATCTCATGGTTTGTGAGTTCGAGCTCCACTCAGGCTCTGTGCTGACAGCTGAGTCTGGAGCCTGCTTCAGATTGTGTTTCCCTCTGTCTCTGCCCCTCCCCTACTCGTGCTCTGTGTCTCTCTCTTAGAAATAAACATTAAAACAAATAAATAAAATAAAATAAAAATAAAAATAAAAATAAAAGGAGGGACCACGATGGCAGAACAGCATGGAAGTTGTTTCTGCATCTCTCATCCCTGAAATGCAGTCAGATAAACACTAAACCATCCTGCACACCTAGAAAACTGATTTGAGGATTAACACCACAATCTGCACAACCTGAACCACAGAACCCATCAGGTACACAGCGCAGAGAGGTGAACTGAGCGAGGGAGAAGCTGGGGGAGGAGGGGGCACGGAGCTGTTTTTGCTTGCAGAGAGAGGACCCAGTCAGGCGGCTGGAGGAGCGGCGAGGATGGAAAGCTTCCTCCCCAGCCACACCCAAAAGCAACTGGAGAGAAAATAAGGAGTACGCAAGGGACTGAACAAAAAAGGGAGGAAGGAGAAAGGAGAGGGTTTAAATTCCATTAAGAATCTATAAACCGGGAAGCACAGAGTCTGAGACGCCGCAGCTTGATACCTGGCGGTGCTCTGATGGGAAGGGCGAATCCCCAGGAACAGAGAACAAGGTCCAAGGGGTCCCGGGCCACACAGAGAGAGGCAGTTCCGCTGCAGGGAGGACATTTGTTAGAGGCTGTGCGGGCCCCTCAGGCACAAGTCCCAGCGGAACCAGGAGAACAACCACATTCGCTGGTGTTGGAACAAGAACTTAAAGGGTGAAGTCTGGTGCCAGATGCGTGTTGTGATTTTCCACAATCCCTGAAACACTGCCACTACACGATCGCGTGAACTTTTCCTGGGGCGGGCTGGCGCCCAGCCGCAGTCTCTGAGAATGGGCAACAGTGCGGCCTTACGAACGTTTTCCTGGGGGCAGGCCAGCACCCAGCCATTGCTTGGTGACACCCTCCCCCAGAGGGTCAGAACAGGTCAAAGCCGCAGTTTCTCAGAAGTGAGGGTGGGGGGAGACACAGCCGCAAAATCTAAGATAAAACACAGGAGGGAGGTGTCATCTGGCAGCCTGGCTGCTTGGTCACTGACAGTGTAAAGGCGGAGAGTGAACGGTAGCGGGAGACAAAGGAAGGGTGCTTGATTGCAGGTTGGAGAGTACTCAGAATTCTGATAGTAGAGACTGGGTAGCTGGGTGACCATTTTCACCCCTCCTGGGCATGCGCATACATGCCTAGCTGTGCCACAACAATCCACCTCCTTAAGCTAAGCAGCACCATCTAGTGGAGAATAAAGCCATTACACTGAATGACTAAGCCCCACCCAATTGGGCCAAGCCTGCTCTTCAGGAACACAAGTCTCTCCACCTGCTTAGTTTACTGACTTGTAAAGTGCTTCATAGTTTGACTTCTAGGGAAAATCGATGTAATTTCAGTCATATTTCAGTCTGTTCACTGAATTCAATTTTTTTCTTTTCTTATTCTTGAATACAGAAAGAGAAAATTTTATCTTTATTATTTTTCTTTAAATTTTTCTACTATATTTTTTACTTTTTTGTAAATTTTTAAAGTTCTAGTTTACTTCCATCATTTCATTTTATTCTATTTTATTGCATTCATTTTTTTCAATTTTTCAAACGTTTTTCTTTTTTCTTCTCTTTTTTTTTCTTTTATTATATTTCCCTTTTTCCTCTAATCTATCAAGCTCCTTTCAACAACCAGACCAAAACACACCTAGGATCTAGCATCCTTTGTTTGATTTTTTGTGTTATTTTTAATTTTTAAAATTTTTTTTACTTTATTCGTTCCTTTTCTTCCTTCAAAATGATGAAATAAAGGAATTCACCCCCAAAAGAAAGAACAGGAAGAAATGACAGCCAGGAACTTAATCAACACAGATACAAGCAAGACATCTGAACCAGGATTTAGAATCATGATAATAAGAATACTAGCTGGGGTTGAAAATGGGTTAGAATTCCCTTCTGTGGACATAAGAAAAAAAGTAAAAGCTAGTCAGGATGAAATAAAAAATGCTATAACTAAGCTGCAACCTCCGTGGATGAAGCAGAGCAGCCAATCAGCAATATAGAGGACAAACTTATGGAGAACAATGAAACAGAAAACAAAGTGGGAAGTTAAGGCAAAAGAACATAATTTAAGAATTAGAGAACTCAATGACTCATTAAAAATGAATAACATCAGAATCATAGGGTCCCAGAAGATGAAGAGAGAGAAAAAGGGGTAGCAGGTTTATGTGAACAAATCATAGCACAAAACTTTCCTAACCTAAGGAAAGACATAGACACCATAATCCAGGACTCCCATTAGATTCAACAAAAACTGGCCATCAACAAGGCATATCATAGTCAAATTCACAAAATATGCAGGCAAGGAAAGAATTATGAAAGCAGCAAGGGAAATAAAGTCCTTAACCTACAAGGAGAGACAGATAAGATTTACAGCAGACCTATCACACAAACTTAGCAGGCCAGAAAGAGTGGCAGGATACATTCAATGTGCTGAATCAGAAAAGTATGCAGCCAAGAATTCTTTATCCAGCAAGGCTATCATTCAAAATGGGAGAGATAAAAAGTTCCCCAGACAAAAATTAAAGGAGCTCGTGACCACTAAAACAAAAGCACAAAGACTAGAAAGCACCAGAAACTCCAACTCTACAGGCATGATAATGGCAATAAATTCATATCATTCAGTACTCACTAAATGTCAATGGACTAAGTGCTCCAATCAAAAGATATAGAGTGACACAATGGATAAGAAAACAAGATCCATCTATATGTTGCTTACCAGAGACCCACTTTAGACCTAAAGACACCTTCAGATTGAAAGTTAGGGGATAGAGAACCATCTATCATGCTAATGGTGGCCAAAAGAAAGCCAGAGTAGTCATATTAATAAAAGGAAAATCTAGACTTTAAGATAAATACTGTAACAAGAGATGAAGAAGGGCATTATATCATAATTAAGGGGTCTATCTACCAAGAAGATCTAACAATTGTAAACACTTATGCTCTGAGCATGGCAACACCCAAATATATAAATCAATTAATCACAAACATAAAGAAACTCATTGATAATAATGCCATATTAGTAGGGGACTTCAACATCCCACTTACTGCAATGGGCAGATCATCTGAACAAAATCAACAAGGAAGAAATGGCTTTGAATGACACGCTTGACCGGATGGACCTAACAGATATATTTGGAGCATTTCATCATAAAGCAGTGGAATATACATTCTTCTCCAGTGCACAAGGAACATTCTCCGGAACACATCACATACTAGTACACAAAACAGCCCTCAACAAGTACAAAAAAATTGAGATCATACTATGCATATTCTCAGACCCCAAGAAAATCAACCACAAGAAAAAATTTGGAAAGATAAAAAATACTTAGAGACTAAATACCATCCTACTAAAGGCTAACCAAGAAGTTAAAGAATAAATTAAAAGGTACATGGAAGCCAATTAAAATGATAACATTATAGCCAAAAACCTCTGGGATGCAGCAAAGGTGGTCATAAGAGGGAAGTGTATAGCAATCCAGGCCTTCCTGAAGAAGGAAGAAAGGTCTCAGATACACAACCTTACCTTACACCTTAAAGAACTAGAAAAGTAACAGCAAATAAAACTCAAAACCAGCAGAAGACAGGAAATAATAAAGATTAGAGCAGAAATCAATGCTATCAACCCCTCCACCCCCCCCCCAAAAACAGTAGAACAGATCAATGAAAGTAGGAGCTGGTACTTTGAAAGAATTAACAAAATTGATAAACCTCTAACCAGTATGATCAAAAAGAAAAAGGAAAGGATCCAAATAAATAAAATCAAGAATGTAAGGGAAGAGATCACAACCAACACAGCAGAAATATAAACAATAATAACAAAATATTATGAGCAATTATACACCAATATAATGGGCAATCTGGAAAAAATGGACAAATTCCTAGAAACATATAAACTACCAAACCTGAAACAGGAGGAAATAGAAAATTTGAACAGACCCATAACCAATAAAGAAATTGAATTAGTCATCAAAAATCTCAACAAAAAACCAAAAAACAAAAAACCAAGAGTCCAGGACAAGATAGGTTTCCAAAAGAATTCTACCAAACATTTAAAGAAGAGTTAACACCTATTCTCTTTAAGCTGTTCCAAAAAATAGAAATGGAAGGAAAACTTCCAAACTCTTTCTGTGAAGCCAGCATTACCTTGATTCCAAAACCAAAGACCCCACTAAAGAGGGGAACTACAGACCAATTTCCCTAATGAACATGGATGCAAAAATCCTCAACAAGATACTTAACAATACATTAAAAAATTATTCACCATAACCACATGGAATTTACACCTAGGATGCAAGGCTGGTTCCATATCTGCAAAACATCAATGTGATACATTACATCAATATAAAATTTTTAAAAAGGACAAGAACCACATGATCCTCTAAATAGATGCAGAGAAAGCATTTGATGGAATACAGCATCCTTTCTTGATAAAAACCCTGAAGAAAGTAGGGATGGAAGGATCATACCTCAATAACATAAAAACTATATATGAAAAACCCATTGCTAATATCATCCTCAATGGGGGAAAACTGAGAACTTCCCCCCTAAGGTCAGGAGCAAGACAAGGATGTCCACTATCGCTGCTGTTATTCAATACAGTTGGAAGTCTTAACCTCAGCAATCATACAACACAAAGGAATAAAAGGCATCCAAATCGGCCAGGAGGATGTCAAACTTCCACTCTTCACAGATGATAAAATACTTTATATGGAAAACCCAAAAAAGATTCCACCAAAAAACTGCTAGAACTGATCTATAAATTCACCAAAGTCACAGGATATAAAATCAATGCAGAAATTAGTTGCATTCCTATACACCAATAATAAAAAAACAGAAAGAGGAATCAGTCCCATTTACAATTGCACCAAAACTCATAAAATATCTAGGAATAAATCTAACCAAAGAAGTGAAAAATCTCTACAATGAAAACTATAGAAAGCTTATAAAAGAAATTGAAGAAGATACCAAATGGAAAAATATTTCAAACTTCTGGATAGGAAGAACAAATATTGTTAAAATGTTAATACTACTCAAAGCAATCTACATATTCAATGGAATCCTTATCAAAATAACACCAGCATTTCTTCACAGAGCTAGAACAGACAATCCTAAAATTTGTATGGAACCAGAAAGGCCCTGAATAGCCAAAGCAATCTTGAAAAAGAAAACCAAAGCCAGAGGCATCACATTCCTGGACTTCAAGATGTTAAAAAGCTGTCATCATCAAGACAGTATGGTACTGGCACAAACACAGACCCTTAGATCAATGGAATAGAACAGAGAATGGACTCACAAACATACAGTCAACTGATCTTTGACAAAGCAGGAAAGAATATCCAATGGAAGAAAGACAGTCTCTTCAGAAAGTGGTGCTGGAAAAACTGGACAGTAACATGCAGACAAATGAACCTGGACCACTTTCTTACACCATACACAAAAAATAAACTCAAAATGGATGAAAGACCTAAACATAAGACAGGAAGCCATGAAAATCCTCAAGGAGAAAGCAGGCAAAAATCTCTTTGACTTCGGCTGCAGCAATTCCTTACCCAACACGTCTCCAGAAGCAAGGGAAACAAAAGCAAAAAATGAACTATTGGGACCTCATCAAAATAAAAAACTTCTGCACAGCGAAGGAAACAATCAACAAAACTAAAAGGCAACTGACATAATGGGAGAAGATATTTGCAAATGACATATCAGATAAAGGGTTAGTATCCAAAATCTATAAAGAACTTATCAAACTTAAATAATGGAATAATCCAGTGAAGAAATGGGCGAATGACATAAAAGGACACTTCTCCAAAGAAGACATCCAGATGACCAACACGTGAAAAAATGCTCAATACTACTCATCATCAGGGAAATAAAAATCAAAACCACAATGAGATACTACCTCACACCTGTCAGAATGGCTAACATTAACAACTCAGGCAACAACAGATGTTGGCAAGGATGCGGAGAAAGAGGATTGCTTTTGCACTGCTGGTGGGAGTGCAAACTGGTACAGCTACCCTGGAAAACAGTATGGAGGTGCCTCAAAATATCAAAAACAGAACTACCCTATGATTCAGCAATTGCACTACTAGGTATTTATCCAAGGGATACAGGTGTGCTGTCGCAAAGGGCCACATGCACCTCAATGTTTATAGCAGCACTTTCAAAAATAGCCAAAGTATGAAAAGAGCCCAAATGTCCATCGACAGATAAATGGATTAAAAAGACGTGGTATATATACACAATGGAGTATTACTCGGCAATCAAAAAGAGTGAAATCTTGCCATATGCAACCACATGGATGGAACTATAGGATATTTTACTAAGCAAAATTAGTCAGAGAAAGACAAGCATCATATGACTTCACTCATAGGAGGAATTTAAGATACAAAACAGATGAACATAAGGAAGGGAAGCAAAATTAATCTTAAAACAGGGAGGGGGACAAAACATAAGAGACTCATCAATATAGAGAACAACCAGAGGGTTGCTGGAAGGGTTGTAGGGGGATGGGTTAGTTGGGTAAGATACATTAAGGAATCTACTCCTGAAAACATTGCTGCACTATGTACTATTATTATTATTAATAAATAAATAAATAAATAAATAAATAAATAAATATGACAGGGGAAAAAACCCACACACACAGCCAACCATTCGGGCTGAGAGCATTTTTTAGTAAACTATGCTGAAGTTAAATAATAATAATAGATAATAATAAAATAAAGATAAACATTTAAAAAAGAAAGAAATTCAGTTCAGTTATAGAAAATAAAGTCATATTTTGGTATGTCTGAGTTTGTGGCCTGGGAGATAAAATTTCATAGCAAAAAGCTTTGGCCTGATGGGTTATCAGGTGGGAAGTTGTTGGAGGTCAAAGTAGGCATGGAGGTGCAATAGTTATGATTCTGGAAAGCAAAACACAGTGAAGGTTTTAAAAGATCTGCTCCAAAGCCTCCTTTATTCTTCTCCTAAGTAAGAAGCAACCCCAGGACTTACTTTTGTGTATGAGGCAAATGGCGGCAGCTGCTGAGAGAGACAAGGGTCGGGCAAATCACGACTGGATAACTAGCAACTTCTGTCGTGTAAAAACAGCTGTCACTTGCTTCCTCTACAAAATTTACATTTCTTCATGTCATTTTGTCAGTGGTTGGTATCTTCTTGCTGAAATTTCAACTGGGTTTTTTTAAAAAATATCTTTAAGCAGTTTAGGGGCATTTGGGTGGCTCAGTCGGTTAAGCGTTCAGCTTTGGCTCAGGTCAAATCTCATAATCTCAGGGTTAATGGGTTCGAGCCCCACGTCGGGCTCTGTGCTGACAGCTCAGAGCCTGGAGCCTGCTTCGGATTCTGTGTCTCCCTCTCTCTCTGACCCTTCCCTGCTTGCGCTGTATCTGTCTCTCAAAAATAAATAAAAAACATTTTTTAAATATATATATATATATATAAGCCGTTTAGTATGACAGGGTTCCTCCTTTACTTGAGTGCCATCTTCCCTTTCGCTATTTTTAACAAACATCAACAGAGTAGTTAAGCATACATGGCCGCCCACCAGATCTAGGTTGCCATTTTCTATTGTGGAAGGCACAGAAAACCCACAGGAAGTGGACAGGATGTTGCCTAGCACAAAATGAATACTTGTTAACTAGTAGCTACTGTTACTATTACCGATTGAGTTACTAAAATGAATAAGGGGGCAAAGTCTGTCTATCTGGAATTTTAAAAAAGGCTCATGATAAGCTTCCAGATAACTAATTCTAAACATAAGTCTATGTGGAACACACACAAAAATGCACTCCCCTCCCTCCTTGCTGCACGCGAATATACTTATTAATAAAAATGGCTTTCTAGTTAATTTAGCAAAAGGTAAAACATTCCAGAAATGTAAGCATGACCAAAACTGAATGAATGTTTTCATTAAAGAAAACAGTAACACTTCTGGCAATGCCATCATCCAAGTACTTGTCCTGTGGTCATCATTAAAATCCACCCATTGGTGCTTACACGGTCAGTATTCTGGGTAAGACTCATCACAGCAAGGACCAAATCCAGTACAAGTTACTCTAAAGTTTTTACACATAGACTCAGATTTTCTGTTATAGTCTTTGAATGTTCTACTGGTCTCATTTACAACCATGATTCTAAACTTTACATGACCATGTTTTCAAGTTACTACAATTATACCCAACACTAAGGCAGCAGTTATCCCCAATCAGGTGCAAGGGGGTGGACCTAAAGCATGTCCAAGCCTCCATGCTCATATGTACCCCAATGGGATGAAACCACAGAGCCGCCTCTGATTCGCAAGAACAAACTTTTCCATGAATCAGTAAAGGCCTGTAAGTTTTAAAGGGCCTTTTCTAGAGGAAGTGATTTCTAAAGCAAAGTGTTCCAATAAACTCAGAAAGCAGTGACAAAACAAAAAATGGCAAATCATGAGACTCTTGAATACTGAAAACAAACTGAGGGCTGAAGAGGGAGGAGGAAAGGGGAAGGGGGGCTGAAGGTAATGAAGGGGGGGGCACTTATGGAAAAGAGCACTGGGTGATATATGGAAACCAACTTGGCAATAACCTACTAATTAAAAAATAAATAAATAAAACCACGTGGGGGCGCCTGGGTAGTTTAGTTGTTTAAGTGTCTAACTTTGGCTCAGGTCACGATCTCACAGTTTGTGAGTTCAAGCCCCGCGTTGGGCTCTGTGCTGACAGCTCAGAGCCTGGAGCCTGCTTCAGATTCTCTGTCTCCCTCTCTCTCTGACCCTCTCCCACTCAGGTTCGATCTCTGTCTCTCAAATATGAATAAACAGTAAAGAACAAAAGGATTACAAATAAAGCATAACATTCTGATTCATCCCTCTGGGGAAGAAGCTATCGCCCTACTGACATAATACAATGTGGTTAGTCTGCCACACTTTCTCCTATTTTTCTATAGAGGTTTAAATGTGACCTTTCAGTTCAAACCAGCATCTATGTATGTGTAGCAGAGAAATAGAATCACAAGGTCCAGATAGAATTAACCAGCAGGGACCCTGCCACATTAGTGTAAGCCCTGTACTCTTGTAGAAAGTGCACTTCCCAACTGAAAGAAAGAAGTGGGCAAAAGTCAAGGCTGGCTGATAGCAGCTCACTGGCTTTTGGAAAATCAGGACCAGAAAAGGGCTGATTTAGATAAAAATTCACTGGCTCAGTCCAGCCCTACACCTTACTGGAAAAATTTCCAAGTTTTGCTTTTCCTAGCATAAGCCAGAAACAAAGTAGGTGGATGGGGGTAAGGGAGAGTTTTTTAAAAAGTGGCCTTATTTCAATTTCTGAATGGTCCATTTCCATGGGTTTTGACTACGCCCTATAGCAAATCACATTGCTGTTGTGTTTTTCATCTTCCCAAATGCAAAATGAAGGAGAAGGAGAAGGTTCTTACATCTTTCTATTCTCTCTCCAATAGAGGAAACAGGAACACCTCAGATCCCTTACCCTGAGTTCTCACTTCCTTTTTCAGGTCTCTCCATTGTTGGGGGAAGGAAGTAGCCACCATCATCCCAAGTGTCACCTGTGTGCCCCAACTCCACATCACTTCAATTCTTCCCAAAGTCTTTAACAACTACTTTGATTCCCCACCATTCTATGGCTGCCACTTGTACTTTCCCCCCAAACTCTAAGTGACCTTAGAAGAGCTGGATCACTCTCCCCTCCCCATCCCAGTACCTTTCTGACTTTGTTATCCCCAACAACTCCACACAACAAAAGCCCAAGTACCCAGATCTCTGATGGGTTGTTTGGTCTATAGGTGAAATTGGAAATATCCAGGGACAATGTGGACTCCATATCCTTTAGGCTACTTTTCATTAGTATTCTTCTTCAAAAATGGACTTTTGAAAAGAATTGGAAAACAGAGTTTAAAGTTACGATCTTTGGCGAGAATATGAAGTACAAATATTTTACATAGCATGAGGTAGACATAGGCTTTCACAGTCAACAAGACAGAGATGTAGTATCTCCCCACGACTTAGAGTCCAGGCTTTTAAAGTTCTCCATAATCATAAACTAGCCTTTGTCTACCTATTCAGTATGATTTTCCACTCCTCCCCCAAATAAATTATCTACCAAGATCCAACTATCTTTTCCTACCACTACCTTAACCATTGTACATCAAAGTTTGAAATAGTCAACATTCTAATTTCTGTCTCATCATCTACCTCACTATTTTATCCAAAAGATTTCCCTCCAGAAAGATGGTATACACCATGCTAAATATCTCTGTCACCACTTAAATAGTGACCAGTTCAATTCCTTAGCCCAAAATGTAACTTCTAAGAGATAAGTTTTAAAAAGCAATCTTGAGGTGTTGAGTGGCTCAGTTGGCTGTCTGGTCCTTGATTTGGGCTCAGATCATGATCTTGCAATTTGTGGGTCAAGCCCCACAGTGGGCTCGTGCTGACAGCAGGGAACCTACTTAGGAGTCTCTCTCTCTCCCTCTCTGCCCCTCCCCTGCTCACATTCTTCCTCTCTCTAAAAATAAATAAACATTAAAAAAAAAAAAAGAACAGCAGTCTTGAGTGCTTCAAAATTCAAGTATTACCATTCCTACAGCTTTACTAAACTAATACTCTAAAAGTTTCACTTAGGAGCACATGGTGGCTCAGTCAGTTGAGTGTCCAACTCTTAATTTCAGCTCAGGTCATGGTCCCAGGGTCAGGAGATTGAGCCCCACTTTGGGGTCCGTGCTGAGCGTGGAGCCTGCTTAAGATTCTCAAGTTCTCTCCCTCTGCCCCTCTCCCCTGCTCGTGTTCATTCACCCTCTTTCTCCCTAAAAAAAAAAATTTTTTTTAATCTCACTTAAAGGGCTTTTTCTCCTTGCTGACTACAGTAATTCATCTTTCCTTTGGGAGTAAAAGAACAGCTGGAACATGCAAGTTGCTGCCACTGGCGTGTAGAGTTTTGGTTGTTTGTTTTTCTCCTCTTACCATTCTGACCCAATGCTATTTGTTGGCAAAGACTCTCAAAAACTGGCAGGAGCTATAAATTAGATATTTGAACTATTCTCCCCTAGCTATACAAGTGAGCTATCCAACTTTCCAGTACTAAAATGCCTTAATTCACAAGATGTATGCCTTAAGGGACTTGAAAGTTTGCCTCCAAGTCAGATGAGCACATGGGTTATGAGTTATTAATTATATGTAACAAGGCTTTGGGATAGGATAAATTTAACTAAATCCTAAAGCTGACTGATAGATAATATATCCCATATTTGTGTTGGATGAGAAAACAGCAAAATCTAAAAGTTAGGGCCATGACTTGGATGGAATCAGAAAGGCCAAGGCCCCCTATCCAGATTCATTACCAAATACCCAACTTTATTCTCTGACTCCATAAAGGCCTGACGCCTACTGCAGAAAAAGATTAGTCCTTTCTCTCCATCCTCTCTATTCCAATTCCTAGAAAAAAATTTAGAGAGAAGGAAAAAGATTTATATGCTGAAAAATTGTCAGAGTTAGACAGAAACATATGTATAACATACTAAAATTTATACATTTACTTATACACATTCTTTACTTAGATGAGTCACTTAAACACAAACTCTCAATTTAAGACCAAATGAAAAAATAACGGATGGTTAAAAAGGCCCAAAAGACACATCAACATTAGCATTTCATTGCCTATGCATAATTCTCTGTTTTGGTAACAGACTGTGGGGTACGATGGACTTTAAAGAAGTTATTTCTAGTTGAATATCTATATATAGTGTGAACAATACAAGAATAAAAATAAGTTATATTTTCCAGTTGTATGACTTGGCAGAAAAAAAGGAACAATAAAATAGGATGGATGAAAATTATTTGTTGGGTCACCATAAACAATCCAAGCCACCAACCTTTGGGAGTATTAATTTAAGAAATTTTGTATCCAAAAATCTTTTAAATATTCTAAGCAATAAAGTAAAATAAAACCAACTGGAGCATAGTTTTTAATTCAAGCAATACAACCAGATGACAAAGGATTAGTGAGCAGCAAAGAATGAGGTCCTAAATTTTGAAAATATAGAAAAAGATGGACAATAATAACAAAAATAAATAAATCCAAGTGTCGTTATTTTTAGTTTAAGCAGAATCCAGGAATTATCTCATTTAAAAAAATCTAAGTTGCTGCTTCCCAGATATACCCACAATTACTTTGGGAAAAGGAAAAGAGTATAAAGACACAATTTATTGTTTCCTAGTAGAACTTTCGTGATGTAATTCAGACTGGAGGTTACTAATGACCTGAGATCCACTAGCAAATTGCAATTATTACTTAAAAATTAAAAAGGAGTCCTCCCTGCCTTAAAACACATTACACACCCACACAAACACTCACAGACAGATCTTAATCTCCGGCACAGCAAAACAGAAGTTGATTACCAAACCAACAGATATTGTGAGTTGTAAACTGAGTAAACATGAGCATTACAGTAAAAAGTTTCACACCAGTTAATTCTTTTTCTTGTTTAGAGATAGTTTTTATGTGCTTGTAATTATTTCAAGAAACGTAGTACCAAATTAGTTATACGGACAGACAGACAGATACTCCATGTAATCATCACTCATTCATTCACCTATGCAGCTTTTGACAGTAGCAAAGTCACAAAGAAAATCTACACTTTTACTGCAAAAAAGACATGATCTTTACTGACGTTTAGATAAACAAAGAGGTAGCTAATAAAAAAAAGGGGCCACCATTTTTCTCAAATGTCATCGATTACATAAGACCTGAAAACACATTCTGATTTGGAAGAAAAAAAAAAAAAAAAACAACACCTCTTGCCAACAGTTAAGAGGCTGAGAAATTTCATCTGTTTCCTAGTGGCAAGTCTTCCCCAGATGGTAGTAACCCGCATAACTGTTCACTTTAGCCTTTTGTCACCAGAGACAATTGCTACATCTCTACGCAAACATGATGAACTCATTTTATTAGTCAAATAGTTGAATTCCATTCAAGTGCACTTAATACAGTAAAACACATTATAAATTGATTGAAATTAAAAACACCTCTGACTGGAAATGGGATTTTTAAAAATACAATACTGATTTCAAATTATATATTTCACTGGTGTCCTGCTGAAACATACAAAGCAAATGATTTGTTTCCAACATCTCTGAAAGATTATCTAGTCCCTTAAGGTATTAAAATAGAAGTGAGAAAATACATCCCTGAAATCTAAGAATTGGTAGTACAGTTTGAAAAGTTGAAGCCAATCTGATATGGTTAATTCGGATCATGGTTAAATGGTAAGAGGGTAGCTCGGGAGTTGACAAAAGTCTCAAATTAATAACGTTTGTCGAAAAAAACATAAATGAAGGTACCTGTAATGTTTACAAGGTCAGAGTGTTCAGACCTGCGTATATAATGTAAGTCCTAAGATCCTAAAAACTTAATTTCTTAAAATATTGCTGACCGTTGAGGAAGAATAGAAAAATCCAAATGGATTACATCTAAAATGAGGCTGTTCTTTCTTCTTTTATAAAATACTTTTGGAATTCATAACACAAAAAATATGCACAGAAAGACATTCAGAAGTTTTTAATCTTTTTTTTTTAAATCAAGGAATCACTGCTCTTGAAAAATATCCCTGTTTGCTCTGCATTCTTCAGTCTTCCTTCTCTTCCAAGAGCCTTGCCATGGATGTCTATCAGCTGTACAGAGTGACACTTTATTTGCCTGTTATTTTCCCACAACAGAAGAGGTGGCTCTGTCAGACAACAGCCTGGTCTTGCAAATTTACTTCTGGTAGGATTCTCTCACTTTCGCCTGCAATGCGTCACATGTCTTCTTGGCATCGCCTAGAAGCATGGCCGTGTTGGGTTTGTAGAAGATTGGATTGTCCACTGCAGCATAGCCAACACCCAGTGACCTCTTCATAACGATGACCTAGGAGTGAAGATTAAGGGACAAAATGAGTGTATTTAACAGACCTGGCCGACATGTGATAGGCATGTCCACACTGCCCTGCCCTAACTTTAGATAAAGCCTGTGCCACTACTAACTCTTGAGTACACAGATTACAAGGAGTATTTTTAATGCATGTATATATATTTTATTAACTTTAATTATTTTTAATGTGCCCACAGTCACATCCATGAGAGAAAAATCTTGTTACTGATAAATAGTGTATCTATGAATGATAAGATTACAAGTGATTTTCTTCTCAGAGCTTTTCTCCATAAGGACTCTGTAACATTTTCTAGTCAGAAAAATAAGCATCTTTTTCTGAATGGGTTAAAGAGACCAAACTTAGTGCATAAGCTTCTGCTACAAATCTTAAGCCAAATGTAGTTGAATGGGGAAATGGTGTGATTCTTATTCCACCACTTTTAAGTACATCAGAAAGTTCCAGGGGCGCCTGCGTAGCTCAGTCAGTAAGTGTCTGACTCTTGATTTCAGCTCACGTCATGATCTCATGGTGCTGCGTTCAAGCCCCAGTTGGGCTCTAGATTGACAGTACAGAGCCTGCTTGGTATTCTCTCTCTGTCCCATCCTGACTCGCTCGTATTCTCTCTCATCTCTCTCAAGATAAATAAATAAACATTAACAAGAGAAAGAACGTTCCAAGACAAAAGCCCAAAGAGCAATCTAGCCCATCACAAGATAGAGGTGATAAATAATATTATGCTCCTACAAACCAAAATGGAAGAAGCGAGCTTATCTCTAATATTGATGTATTATAGTCATTTACAACTACGTGGATTATGGACAGTGCTAGCCTGTTACATAGCAAGTCAGTTCTTGGGAAAATGAAAAGCCTTTCTGGGGTAGTTTAGGTGATTTATCCAAAAATGAAAGCAGTCTAAATTTTTATTCACACTTCACAGAGCCTTAGTATGGTGTTCTTCAAGTTTTTCAAATTTATTTGATGACCAATGCAATACTTTTTTTTATCTACACAAGAACAAGTGCAAATCTCGCTCACCACAAAGTTCAAACTCCCATATTTACAATGAAGAGAAATAAAGGGAAATGCACCTACATAATTACATAATTATGACCGTTCAAACGCGGATCTGACCTACGGGTGGTAAAGACACTAGCCCTCTACTTAGGCAGGGGAAAGATACAAGCCCCTGCATCTCTATAACCCAGCGGTGGGTCTCTATAACCCGGTGGTAGGTCTCTGTAACCCAGCAGTGAGCCTCCAGAGACGTGACGTGCGTGAGCAGGCCTTGCTTTCTGATGCCACGTTACAGTTTGGATTTTTAAATCACCTTTGTTTTAGACACTCTATAACAACAACAAATTCCCTTTCAAAAAAATAAACAAAAAAATGTACTGGTCTTCGTATATGAAGGTGAGGATACTGACTCACTGCCCCAGAGGGAAGCCATCTACTTCACTGGACTCTATCTGGAAGTCAGCCAGACTCATTCCAAAAGTTCACAGTTCTTTTTTCAGCTGAGGGTACAGATTTTGTTAATCCGTCCTCACAATATAGTTTGGTTCTAACGGTGACCAGGGCATTCACTAGGGCTCTTTGATGGCCAGCGAACAGACAGAAGCTGGATACAGAGAACTAGGCCCTACCCCATCAAGTTCCTGCGGCTCCTAGGGGGCATCAGCGCTCCTCACTGAGTGAGCCAGACGGCTCTGTGCACAGGTTTGAAGAGACATTTGATTATGAGAATGAAACGGAAGTCTGAAACTTTACCTGCTTTGATTTCCAGACCTCGAGGACTGGCATGCCTGCAATAATAGAGTTGGGGTCTTCTTGAGCTGCTGAATTAACGGTGTCATTAGCTCCAATTACAAGGACCAAATCGGTGTCTATGTAATAAAGGGAAAAAAGAGGAAATGTAAGACTCAAATAGGCCATTTTCATTTTTTTCAGGCAGTGATCTGGACGTCAGAACAGTAATAACAGCAGCTAACGTTTACAGGATGCACAGGCATTGTACAAAGAACTTTATCAGAGAGGGTCCATAACTCACCCAGTGCCACACAGCTAAAAAGCAGTAGGTCCTGTATCTGAACTAAGCATCCTGACTGGAGCTTACATTATTGTGCTTTCCCTCCCCTCAATGGATCTACCTAATCTGACTTTACAGTGTTTTTTTAATCTCAAAATGATCTTGTCAGTTATATTGTTTTTTATAAGATTGGCATTCCATTTTCAACTCTTAAGATAACCACGTAAGATGCTATTTGATGCCTCAAAGAAAATGGTCTAAGAGTCTGTACTGTATGAAAGTGTCCCCGTAATTCCTGGAACTGGCAGGTTTCACATAAAATTTTGCAACAGTGAAATCTAAAAGGGGGCATAACATTAAAATGGTCCAAACATCCTCTTTAAGGACTATGACCTTAGATCTTTGCCAAAAGTGCCACGTGAATGTAGACATACATATAACTTCATTATTTTTCTCTAACAAACAGTATTTTTTAAGTTTACAGTGGATACTTGCCAGAAGGAACTGGTTTAATTTTAACAAACATGATCTTGGGCCAAATGTCATTAACATCCAACATCTACCCAATGACAGCCATAATGCACAGCACCTTATCTACTGAAATCCTAGTACTTTAAAAGAAAACAGAAAACTACTTTATTGATTATGAATCAGGACAACTGGAAGCCAGTAAAATCTCAGACACCGGCAAGCATTAGACATTAAATTAGTAACAGAGATGATTTTATACATGAGGAACCTGAGGCTGGGATCCAGGGCAAACAAGTGAGAACTGAAACCTAGACCCCAAAGCCCGATCTCTTCCGAGTCCCTCTGCAATGCTCCACTGTCCGCCAAGACTTCCTCCACCCCCCCCCCCGCCCTCAGATCTCCTCGAAGGCACAATAGTACCCAGGCTATTCACACATCTGTTGTGCCTTATTCAGTACTGTCTTTCATTGCTTTCATTTCAACTGCACCCCTACTAGGGGTAGGTTACTCTTCATTGGACTAGTAGGTCTTCAGTAATCCCACAATTTATGTCCTAAGACAGGTGTTGCTTTATTCAGACTAAGAATATTTAAACTTCAGCATTGTCCCTACCACTTACCTGGGAAGTCATGGTTGATCTCGTCCATCTCCAACACAATATCATATGGCACCCCAGCTTCAGCCAGCAGCACATTAAGCTGACCAGGCATCCGGCCTGCAACTGGGTGGATGCCAAACCTAGACATGAAACAAATGAACAGCTGGCCTGACTTGATGGGCCAAAATGTACAGAGACCCTAACATCACCTCCAAATCTGCACACTTTGTTCTTGGCACCTCTGCTTTTCCTGGTACTATCTGATCTCTACAGGCGGGCCTAGAACTAGTCCAGATATATGATCAATCTACAAATATTGAAGTTGGAGGTTTAATATCTCAGTATACACAAATGATAACGGCTCTCAAAAAATACATGTAACCTTAGAACCTAACTCTTCCATATGTTTTAAGTACAATGAATTTCCAACAACATTAATAAATAAGATCACCTTACATTTAATAAGCGTTATGTTCTCTCATGATACTTTCTGATAAATCTTGAATCTTTAAAAACTTATGTAAGTCAGCCTGGAATTAAACACTTGCCATGAAAAATCAACATTACTCCATCAAAAGCTGACTTCACATTCAACTTTAACCTCTATGTTCAAAGCTGGAGAAATAAAATATTATCATGGACAGGAGTTAACGGCTTACAATCTTTCAGAGAGTGATATGAGCATTACTCTGCATCCCAGAAGAAATGTGATAGCAACATGCTAGAGTGTTCCAAAGACAGAGTGATACACAAATCAGAGCTCCACGCTTTTATTAAGGCAAAAGAAACTGAAGCATCAAGCAATTTCTTTCGACCACAACCCTAATGGGATCTTTGGAGTCATTTAATCTAGCTTGTTGCCCACAGTATTGATCTCTGTCTCCTCAGCACTGGGCACAGTGCTTGACACACAGGAAGGGCTCAATAAAAAGTGAGTGAGTGGGTGAATGAATGAATGAATGAATCCAGTGAAGAAATGCATTTTATAGTAGTTCTTTGCAGGGATCCATCCAACCTGTTTAAACACTTTGAGTAACCAGAAACTTACTCCTTCCTAAGGTCTATTCCATTACTAGACAATCTCAAAATTACATCACACACACACACACACACACACACACACACACACCCTCATATTCAACCAAAGGGAGCCCCTATCTCATTGCTTTCCAAGGTCTGCAGTTTTGCCATTTGGAGCCATAATGAGTCTACCCCCTCTCATATGTGGATTCCTTTGAGCTATCCAAGGGTGTTCACATCCTCAATTCTTTCAACTACCCAGTGCTGACAGACCCACTGCTGTCCGAGCCCCCTGTTTGCACACTGCAATCTGCAGCTCAAATCTCAGTCCCCCAAGGCGAATACAGTGTGCTGATGTGATCTAGATGCATAAAGCACAGCAAGGACATCGCCTCCTTAGATCTTCCACTGACGACGCCTAAGTTGCCCTGAGCTGTTAGAGCTGCCACAACACATTGCTGCCTCACACAAAGTTGTGTCACTGAAGACACAGAAACTGCTGCCAAGTCAGGTGTCCCCACCATGAATCCAGGTTCTGCTGGGAAAAGATTACAGCAGCACAGGACCGAGTCTTCCTGAGAACACAGACCTGAAAACAGCTTTAAAATGGCCATTTATATGGCCCAAATAGTTGGTAAAGGATTTTCTCACATCTTTAAAAGTGATAATGAAGGGCGCCGGGGTGGCTCAGGTAGGTAAGCGGCCGACTTAGGCTCAGGTCGTGATCTCACGGTTTGTGAGTTTGAACCGCCCTGCATCAGGCTCTGTGCTGACAGCTCAGAGCCTGGAACTTGCTTTGGATTCTGTGTCTCTCTTTCTCTCTGCCCCTTCCCCGCTCATGCTCTATTTCTCTCTGTCTCAATAATAAATAAAACATCTAAAAAAGTGATAATGAAGAGTCAAGTTACTGGGGGACCATGTAGTTGGGGGGAAAAAGACATCAAGTGACAGGAATTCTCTTTTATCAACTTCACTTTTAATCTTCCTTCTGGGATCACTCAATGTCCCTAAATAATAATTTATACTAAAAAAGCCAGAAACCCTGGGGCAAAAAGGAAACAAAACAATTACCCCTAAGCAGTTGTACAATGGACAATAATTTTATTTCTCCTCTCTTTTTAACATATTTTCCCAATTTTCTATGAGAATATACACTTTTGTGGGGGAATCAAACCATGTGATTAAGGGGCCTCAGGGAAACCCCAAAGGGCTAAGGACAGTGAGATCAGTGACCAGCCAGGACCTTCCCCGATTCACAGTCACTGAAAGGAGGACAATGTACACTTTTTATGATGGAAAAAAATTAACTTCATTTAAAATAACTTAATACTTCATGCTTTTATACTGTAACACCATTGACAAATGATTTCTCAAATATTATTTCATTCTATCCCTAATCATCTTTACAACTCTCCATCAAGAATTAGAATGTTGGGGCGCCTGCATGGCTCAGTCAGTTGAGTGCTCAACTCTCAATTTTGGCTCAGGTCATGATACTGGAGTCGTGAGATCGAGCCCCGTGTTGGGCTCCATGCTGACTTTGGAACCTACTTCAGATTCTCTCTCTCTTTTGCTATCCCTCCACCCTCATTCACACCCCTCCAACTCATGTACTCACTCTCTCTCTAAAATAAAAGAAGTAAAATAAAATAATAAGAATTAGAATATAAAAGCAAGTGATTCAAACCCAGTCCCGCATTAAATAAGCAGAGCGTCAGAGCTGTACCCCCACACCTAACAAAAAGAAGCAAGAATGGAGTAAGGGGGGCGCTGCTGGTATATACTTTGGCACAATGGCCAATGCTGGCTCTTCGTGATGTGCTAGGCAGTTTGTGCAACTTTTTTAGTAAATAATTACAGCTGGGATTCAAGGCAGGTCTTTCTGCCTCAAGAGTTTCAACTTTTAACTCTATACATTATAGTAGTATAGGGAAGGTATATATCTGAGAGGTCTTTTTGCTTAGTTAACAGCTCAGGTTTTACTAGCGATGTTGCTGCTGGCCAGGTTACTTAAGGACTCTCACTGTCTCAGTTTCCCCAGAGTAGTAACCGGCTGTTACTATCAGCCCATGCCCTGCCAAGGGTTATATAAAACTGTTTAGAAATGGTTTGAGAAATACTTAGTATTCTTGGCATGAATGGGTAAAATAAGGAGTTCCAAAAATCCAATTCGCAGTGTTCTTTGAGAATAATTGAGATCCCAGAAAGTTTCAACAGAGCTACAAGCTATAAAATAGAAAATGAAAAATTAAGTATCTGCATGAACAAACACAGAAAAATATGTCTCGGTATGCAAAGCATCTACAACAAGGTAAAACATTTACCAGCACCTGTTGGATGCTGGGGAAAAATTACTAAGGGTGGGAGTTAGAAATCAGCTGCAGAGGGTACTATTTCATCTACTTCAGCTGCTTCATCATCTTTCCCCTCAGGGGGCTAGCCGTAGTTTCACTCCAGTGAAAACAAAATTAGCGGCAGTCACTGTTTCACTGCAGTCATTAGTTCACTCCAGACCGTGGTGACCCACGCTCATCCCCTTATAGGGTTTTAAGTTCCTCAACCACAAATTCTCCGCTCATTTTGGGGACTGTAACAGTTCAACACCTGAGAGAAACATTTTTAATGTTCTCTAAAAACAAGATTAATTTTTTTTCATTTTAAAAAAATGTTTATCTATGTACTGAGAGAGAGAGTGAGAGTGTGTGTGCACGGGCAGGGAGGGGCAGACGGGGGGAAGAGGCTCCCGGGCAGGCTGTGCGCTGTCAGCACAGAGCCCGATGTAGGGTGCGGAGTCCCACGTGACCCCGTGAAGTCACTGCCTGAGCCAAAGTCAAGAGTCAGACACTGAACCGACGAAGTCCCCAGGCACCCCAGTTGCTTTCTCTTTAAACCAGACATCGCTATCTTAATGTCTTGTCTATACCAAACCAAAGTTTTCAATCTCTCCTGAAAACAAAAGAAATAAGGCAAAATACTGACAGTTTATGTTCCCGCTCTTCGTGTGGTAATGCAAGCTGTCTTCAGCACTGCAGCTGTTTTCAGACTGCCTCAGAGAAAGCGTTTCTGCAACAGACTCTCTGGTTGGGGCACCTACTTTAAGATTTTAGTATTTTTTTATAGTGGCAATAACATAAGACATTTAGAAAAAAATTCTCCAGGAACCAGAGTATATGCTCAATAAGTTGGACTTATTACTAGACTCAAATATGAACATAAATATCATTTTAATACTTCAGTTGCAATAAAGTACTTTAGGGGGTGGCTGGCTGGCTCAGTTAGTAGAGCATGGAACTCTTGATATCAGGGTCATGAGTTTGAGCCCCATGTTGGGTGTGGACCCCACCTAGGAAGGACGGAAGGGAGAGAGGGAGGGAGGAAGGGAGGAAGAGAGAAAGGAAGGAAGGAAGGAATCAAGCAAGCAAGCAAGCAAGCAAGCAAATAGAATAGGGCCTTTCCCAGCCTCTAGAGGCTGCCCCCATTCCCTGGCTTGTGGCTGCATCCTTCTCACTTCTGCTTCCACTGTCACATTGCCTTCTCTGACTCTGACCCTCTTCCTCTCTTTTATGACAACCCTAGTGACTGCATGGACCCACCTGAATAATCCAAGATAGTCTCTCCACCTCCCCTTGCCTTAAGTCTACAAAGTCCCTTTTGCCACATGAAGTAACATGTTCACAGATTTGGGGGATTACAAGTGAATATCTCTGGGGGTGCCTGGGAGGCTCAGCTGGTTGAGTGTCCGACTTTGGCTCAGGTCATGATCTGACAGTTTGTGAGTTCGAGTCCCACATCTGGCTCTCTGCTGTTATCACAGAGACCGCTTCAGATCCTCTGTCTTCCCTTCTCTCTGCCCCCTCACTCATTCTCTCTCCCTCTCTCTCTCAAAAATAAACATTAAAAAAACTTAATATAATAAAAAAAATTTTTTAAAAGAAAAAACAAGTGGACATCTTCATGGCCATTATTCAGACTACCACAAACTTCCTTTCTAGTCCTAAAATTCCATGAGATAAGGTTTCTACTTTACCTGAATAAACCAATATACAGATGTAAATTACTTTTGGATTTCAATTCTGTACCCCGTACTCTATTAATTTTTTAAATTAATTTATTTGTTTTTCATACCACCCTTGCTCATCTTTAAATGAATCCATCTGGCCATCTTCTTTATGCTTTAAGTGACATGTCTTGGGCCAGATTAGAAATCAAAGACCTCTAAATGTATGTGTTGCTATTGTAATATTTAATTAGCTACAGACTGCATAAAGACATCATTTCTGTAGAGTTAGTTGTGAAGGGTAAACAATCACAAAGCTAACCATATGTTATGTGGACTATCCCAAATGATAGATCATTTTATATCTGTTAGCATAATAATTTATTATACCAAACCTTAAGACTCTAAGTTTGGAGAAAAACACGTGCAAGGCTCTTACAAGAAAATGCCAAATGTTTTGAGAGAAATAACAGAACACACTAAATTTTTAGAAATATATATGTGCACACTGAGAAGTCAATGTGAGTGTATAACAATTCTGGCCCATATAACTGGCTAATCTCCATACCCGGCAATTTCAGGAACTGATGGCCAAAGCTCATCAATGTTCCATCATCATATGAAGAATATCCAGAATTTCAAAATGCAAAGCCTTTTAGTTATTCCCTTTGAGCCACAAAAATTATCTTTATCGTACACATGCTTAACAAAGCAGAATCAGCTGTCCCTGTCTACAAGATTCTACACAAGGAAAATAAATACTAAAATGAGATCACAAAACGGTCTGCCAAGGCGCCTGGGTGGTTCAGTTGTTACGCATCTGACTCTTGATTTCAGCTTGGTCATAATGTTGCAGTTTGTGGGTTCGAGCCCCACAGCGGGCTCTATGCTGGCAGAGTAGAGCCTGCTTGGGATTCTCTCTCTGCCTCACTCTCTCTCCCTCCTCTGCTCCCACACCCTCTCTCTCTTTCAAATAAATAAACATTGAAAAAAAAAAGATTCCACGTTCCCAGAACTTTCTTTACGCATCCCTTTCTTACGATGCAGCGTATCAGAGTGACTGGCGGACACGACTGTGCTCTCCACACTAGGCGCAACGCGAGCATCGGAACCATGTCTTATTGATCGGGCCTCACAGCACCTGGCACTCCTGCTAGGGACTCGGAGAGAGCGAGGGAAGGAAAGGGTTGTAAGTCATACAGTGTGCCCAGGAAGGTCCACGGATTCATAAATTTTTTATATCTCTTTTTAGAGAAAGTTAGGGAAGTGGCAAAAAATAGTTAAAAGCTGCAGAGTGCCACTGCCTTGTTTCACAGCATTTGGACAGTTTAGGTCTGTATGCCTCATGCCTCCTCTGCGTGCAATGGGACTGATCATTAAATCTCTTCAGAGATGCCTGGGTGGCTCAGTTAGTTAAGCTTTTGACTTCAGCTCAGGTCGTGGTCTCAAAGTCTGTGGATTCAAGCCACATGTTGGGCTCTGTGCTGACAGTTCAGAGTCTGGAGCCTGCTTTGAGTTCTGTGTCTCCCTCTCTCTCTGCCCCTCCCCTGTTCATGTTCTGTCTTTCTCTCTCAAAAAAAAAAAATAAATGTTAAAAACGAATCTTTTAAAAAAAAAAAAACCTCTTCAACGGAGTATTGTGAGATTTAAGTGAGATAGTTCACATAAAGTTTTTTCTACAAAGTACTTTAGACCAATGCCAATCATAATAAGCATTTATAAGTCAACCTGCAATTATAAATATCTATTCTAATATAGTCCTGTAATAAAAATGTTCATCTGTAGTTTTCAAACAAATACACATTTTAATGATGACTTATATAAAAAGAAATACATATTTTTTCCATTAAAACAAATGTTAGTTTGACATCAACATTTTCTGGTGGTTTTCTAATTTTTATCTTGAAATTCTAGTAAATACCAAGCTAGTCCAATAAAAGCCGGAAGTTCTTTATATTCACAACTACACCAAAGGACTAGAGAAATTATGTAGTCAAAATAGACTGAGGCTAGTAATTGTGAATACTGGGCTCACTGGGAACTTGGTCATAACTAACATTCAAATACACACTTATTTGGTAAAGTCAAATTTTAAAAGGCCATGTTTAACCCTTCCATTGATTACTGTTAGGCAGAGATGCATTGTTTCCTCAACTGATACAACAAATGTTATCAAGTCAGGATAATCTCTTCGATTATCTTGAAGCAAGAAAAATTTCAACACTTTTCTCTCTTTTCCTCTCAAAATGAAAACGATAGCCTTTTGTGAAACATTATAAAATAGAAACTAAGGCCTCAGTCCCCAATCAAAGATAGACCTAGACACAGTTCAAAAACAGTGAAGTGATCTACTCAAATAAATCAACCTGATCTTCAGAACCTTTTAAACTAATGAAGAAAGAATAAAAACAAATAAGAGTGTATATACTAGGGCTATTTGTAAATATTACGTGACCTGTATAGAACTTGGTAACAATGCAATTTGAAAGATACCCTATTTCTTAAGCCTTTTTTTTATAACACATGATGATATAAAGCCTATTCTTATACTTCTCACATCTTCACATTAGATTTCAGACACCCCGGGTTCTAAGGTGGACACAACAATGTTCATTCTCATGACCGTGGGCCTTGGAGACAATGTGTCCTGACCAGGGTGCATCACAGCAGCTGGGTCCTGGTCATGTGGGACTAGTAAAGACTACTGCACTAGTAATCACTACCTGGATCCTACCACAACTGTTCAAATTAACTGTATTTTCCTTCTCGCATTATGGAAATATCCAGATTTAGTTCAGCAATAAAACAATAAGCAGAGCCAAGTATCCCACTTCAACAATAAGACAAAGAAACTACAGAGACAATTGGGCCTCGTCCTGGAATATTGAGTATTTTCCCCAATTTGCAGCCTCTTACTATTATAAACACTGCAAAGCCTCTTCAGATTAAAAAAAAAAAAATCTTTTTACAACCTTAACAATTTGGTTATACATTTTGCCAGTCACTGTGCAAAATGTTTTCATACTCAAGATGTCCAAAAAGCTAATTTCCTATCTTTTACTGTGCTTTATTTTTTTTAATATAATTTATTGTCAATTTGGCTAACATACAGTATGTACAGTGTGATCCTGGCTTTGGGGTTAGATTCCATGTTCATTGCTTACATACAACACCCAGTGCCCACCCCAACAAGTGCCCTCCTCAATGCCCATCACCCATTTTCCTCTCTCCTGCAACCCCCCATCAACCCTCAGCTTGTTCTCTGTATTTAAGAGTCTCTTATGATGTGCCTCCTTCCCTCTCTGTTTGTAAATATTTTTTCCCCTTGCTTCCCCCATGGTCTTCTGTTAAGTTTCTCCACATATGAGTGAAAACATATGATATCTGTCCTTCTCTGAGTGCTTTATTCACTTAGCATAATAACCTCCAGCTCCATCCATATTATTGCAAATAGCAGGATTTCATTCTTTCTCATTGCCAAATAGTATTCCATTGTATACATAAACCACATCTTCTTTATCCATTCATCAGTTGATGGACATTTAAGCTCTTTCCATAATTTGGCTATTGTTGAAAGTGCTGCTATGAACATTGGGGTACATGGGGTACATGTGCCCCTATGTAACAGCACTCCTGTATCCTTTGAATAAATTCCTCGTAGTGCCATTGCTGGGTCATGGGGTAGTTTTATTTTCAATTTTTTGAGGAACCTCCACCCTGTTTTCCAGAGCGGTTGCACCAGTTTGCATTCCCACCAACAGTGCAAGAGGGCTCCCATTTCTCCACATCCTTGCCAACATCTGTTGTTTCCTGACTTGTTAGTTTTAGCCACTCTGACCAGTGTGGGGTGGTATCTCAGTGTGGTTTTGACTTGTATTTCCCTGATGATGACTGACATTGAGAATCTTCTCATGTGTCTATTAGCCATCTGGAGGTCTTTTTTGGAAAAGTGTCTATTCATGTCTTCTGCCCATTTCTTCACTAGATTATTTGTTTTTTGAGTGTTGAGTTTGGTAAGTTCTCTATAGATTTTGGATGCTAACCCTTTATCCAATATGTCACTTGCAAATATCTTCTCCCATTCTGTCATTTGTGTTTTAGTTTTGTTGACTGTTTCCTTTGCAGGGCAGAAGCTTTTAATCTTGATGAGTTCCCAATAGTGCATTTTTGCTTTTAATTCCCTTGCCTTTGGAGATGTGTTAAGCAAGAAATTGTTGTGGCTAAGGTCAAAGAGGTTGTTGCCTGCTTTCTTTTCTAGGGTTTTGATGGTTTCCTGTCTCACATTCAGGTCCTTCAGCCATTTTGAGTTTATTTTTGTGTATGGTGTAAGAAAGTGGTCTAGTTTCATTCTTCTGCAGGCTGCTGTCCAGTTCTCCCAGCACCATTTGCTAAAAAGCCTGTCTTTTTTGCACTGGATATTCTTTCCTGCTTTGTCAAAGATTAATTGGCCATACATTTGTGGGTCCAATTCTGGGTTCTCTATTCTATTCCATTGGTCTATGTGTCTGTTTTTGGGCCAATACCATACTGTCTTGATGATTACAGCTTTGTAGTTCTTTTACTGTGTTTTATATTTTTAAATTACACTGATTGCATTTGGGGATTTGGCCTTCCCAATACCATCATTGCACAATTTTCCTAAATATGTTATTCTAAGCTCTTAGGAAGTTGACAAATTAATGAGAAAAAAGATAAAGGGAAAATTTTTTAAAGTCTCATTTGTTGGAAGCCTATTTATTCTTTTCTTAACCATAAATATTTATAAATCATTAAAACCTTTAGAGTTAAAATAGAGGCCTGGGGTGTAGGCTGTCAATGGCTGGGAACTGCTAGTCAGCACTGAGGATGGTCCGTGGGGCAGGCTGTGGACCTCACCCCTCTGTCCTGAGGCTACTTCTCCCTCGTGAGACGTGCAGGTGAGACGGAGTCATATTTCCACACTTACAACCAATTATTGGGAGTCCATTCACCATTTTTTCCCTCATTCCCCTACCTTGAGATTTCTGAGATTTCTGTCGTTCATCATCCAAAGATCTCCAGTGAAAGAATTCTTTCAAGAGTGCTAATGATGATGATATTTCTCAGGGAGAATGCCATTCAACTCCCCGAACAGAACCTCTCTTGGTCTGTTTAGGCTGCTATAAGAAAATACTTTAAACCAGGTGGCTGAGTTCTGGTGGCTGGGAAAACTGAGATCAAGGCACTGAGAGATCTCTGCAGTGGTTTGGTTTGAACCTGTAATATCTCTGAGCATAGAAGCCATACGGCAGTGGGATAAAATCTTCAAAGACTGGAGAGAAAAGAACTGTCATCATGGAATTTTAAGGTATATAAAAAGAAAGAAAATCTACCATTAACCTCTCACTAAAGAACCTTTAAAAGATAGGTTTAGGGGTGCCTGGGTGGCACAGTAAGTTATGTGTCTGACTCTTGATTTCAGCTCAGGTCATGGTCTCACAGTTGAGATCATCCCCCATGTTGGGCTGTGCGCTAACAGCCTGCTTGGGATTCTCTCTCTGTCCCTTCCCTGCACTTTCTCTCTCTCTCAAAGTGGTTAAAAAGAAAACTTTAAAAAAAAATTTAAAGATCTGTTTTGTATGGTATTTGTCCTTCTCTGACTTATTCTGCTTAGCATAATACTCTCTAGCTCCATCCATGTTGTTGCAAATGCCAAGATTTCATTCTTTTTGATAGCTGACTAGTACTCCATTGTGCATATATACCACATCTTCATTATCTATTCATCAGCCGGTGAACACTTGGACTGTTTCCATAAGTTGGCTATCGTAGATAATGTTGCAATGAATATTGGGGTGCATATAAACCTCTGATTTAGTATTTTTTTGTGTGTTCTTTGGGTAAATGCCTAGAGGTGCAATTGCTGGACCATAGGGTAGTTCTATTTTTAACTTTTTGAGGAGTCTCCACTGTTTTCCAGAGTGGCTGCACCAGTTTTCATTTCCACCAACAGTCCAAGGGAATTCTCCCCTTCTCTGCATCCTCACCAACCCACGTTGTTTGTGTTGTTGATTTTAGCCATTCTGACAGATGTGAGGTGGTATTTCATTGTAGTTTGATTTGTATTTCCCTGATGATAAGTGATGTTGAGCATCTTTTCATCCATCTGTTGGCCATCTGCATGTCTACTTTGGAAAAATGTCTATCCAGGTCTTCTGCCCATTTCTTAACCAGATCATTTCATATTTTGGGTGCTGAGCTTTATGAGTTTTTTATACATTTTGGACACTAACCAAAACAGGCTCTTAACTATAGGATATTGATGGTCAGCAGAGGGGAGGTGGGTAGGGGGATGGGTTAAATAGGTGACAGGGATTAAGGAGAGCACTTGTGATGAGCACTGGGTGTTGAATGGAAGTGCTGAACCACTACATTGTACACCTGAAACTAGTACGATACTGTATTAACTGGAATTCAAAGAACTTAAAAAACAAAAAAAAAATAAATAAACTAAGAAAAAGAGGTAAAGTAGACCTTACAGATTCTCCAATCCAACTACGTCCTCAGGCAGGACTCCTTTATGTAGAATTACACTGAATACGTGCGCACCGTGCTGTGTCACAGAGCGGGCTGAAAACTTCACTGCAGATGCCATACACAGTCCCTGGTGGCGACATACACGTTAAGGACTTCTGTATTCTACGTTTACACATGGCAGTGCTCTGCTGGCGGGGGGGGGGGGGGGGGGGGG